>NW_015387640.1:359649-361920 GCF_001527695.2 Protobothrops mucrosquamatus
GTGGAAGTGCAAGATCACAGGGCTAAATTCTGAGTTGATTTTACTTCCAGTTGAACTGGGATTTATCTGTTCTCATAAGAGCCAGTTTGGTGTAGTGGTTAAGGCATCAGGCTAGAAATCAAAAGATTGTTCTAGTCTCTTCTTAAGCAGAAGGCCAGCTGGATGACCTTGGGCCAGTAATTCTCTCTTAACCCTACAACAAAAAACAATGGAAAACTCAACCCTAATTTTACCTAGAAAACTGCAGTCACTTGGAATCAACACTGGCTTGAAGCCATCTCTCTGTATATCTGTCTATCTCCCCATCCATCCATCCATCCATCCATCCATCCATCCATCCATCCATCCATCATGGACTGGCCTGCAGCTATCCTGGTTTCTTTTCCTAAACTAATTTCAGTAAAGTCTTTTATCTCGCTGAGATTGAATTAGAGACCATGTTCTTGTTTTTATTTATTTATTGGTTGGTTTCACTTTATATCACCACATTTGTCCATCCCATGTCTTCAATTTCATTGGAGAGAAATAAAGCCTTAGTAAGATCACAGCTTGAATACTGCAGCCAATTTTGGTCACCATATCACAAAAAAAGATGTTGACAGTTTGGAAAAAATTCAGAGAAGAGCAACTAAGATGGTCAAAGGCCTGGAGATCAAAACATACGAAGAACGGCTGCGGAACTTGGGTTTGGCTAGTCTAAAGAAAAGCAGAAATGGGGGAGACATGATAGCAGCATTCCAGTATCTGAGGGGCTGCCACAAGGCAGAGGGGGTCACATTATTCACCAGAGCACCAGAGGGAAGGACGAGAAACAATGGTTGGAAACTGATCAAAGAGAGAAGCAAAGCTTCCTGACAGTGAGGACAATTAACTTGCCCCCAGAAATAGTGGGAGCTCCATCACTGGAGATTTTCAAGAAGAGACTGGACAATCACATGTCTGAGATGGTATAGGTTCTCCTGCTTGAGCAGGGGGCTAGACTAGAAGACTTCCAAGGTCCCTTCCAGTTCTATTCTATTCTATTCTATTCTATTCTATTCTATTCTATTCTATTCTATTCTATTCTATTCTATTCTATTCTAAAAAATAAGGGCCTCAGAGGATGTCCTATGGATTAACATGAGCACAAAGGTGTCCATGGTGCCAGCCTGGGAAGTCCAGTTCTATTGTCTTGATACTAGCAGTCCTGCTGAGGCTAGGTGTAAAAATGGCTTAGGCAGAGTCTAGTAATGGCTCTGTGGAGAGATTCTACATGGACAGGAAGCTTAAGCTTAAAAATGGGAAGCTTAAGGTTGGTCTTGCCAGTGGCTGAAACCTGATCATTGTTTTTTCAGTTAAAGATGGGGGGGGAGAGAAAAACACATCTGAAGGTTCTGGTTGTTGCTTTAAAAAAGTAATGATAATTACTTGCTCTGATTTATGTTCATGAACTGGGAGACTCAGAAGAGATCACGGTCCCCAAACTGACATGACACAGATCAGAGAAGACAACACGAACTGAATGCCAAATAGCTTTTTCCAGTCCTACTTTGCATGACAGTTGGAATTTATTTCACCAAGAAAACCTGGGGGGGAGGGGAAGTATCAGCAGACTCAGAACTAAATGAATAGGAACATCCACTAAAATAAGTAAACCACAAAAAGACATTTAAAAAAAAAATCCTGACCATGTAGGGAAGTATATTGAGCTGCTATCTCACTTTGTTACTTAGTTATGGTTTGCACTAACATGATTTTTTTTTTTTTTGCTGTAATGAAAAACTGTTGTCACAATGTGAGTGGAAAATTTCCTTAGGATATAAAAGAGATGGAAAAGGGTCTTGCAATGCATGACCTTAAGTTTTAACTATGAAACTTAAATTTCGTCCTGAAAGCAAACATCAGTCTGTCTGAATGCAGTTCATGCATAATTTCTCAGTTAAATATCTGGGCTACCAATAATATGAAGCAATATTATAAAATGTGTATATTATCATATACTATCATATTAATACTGTCATTCCTTATCTATCGTCTCTGGCTCTGTTAAAATCATAGGGACTCTACAGTATAATTGGTGGGGAAAAAACTTCTTAAAAAGAAAACAAATGTCTGTCTTCTTACAAAACACATTCAAGGCTAAACAAAGGCTTTCAGAAAAAACTAACGCTAACTTTAATCCACAGGTTTAATGCAAGAATCTGACGTTAGGAGCATCTAATTTTTAGAACTGTTTTTGACTCGATTACATCCAGAAAAACAGAACTGCTGCCAGCCAGGTATAGAGAAAAA
>NW_015387640.1:361966-375884 GCF_001527695.2 Protobothrops mucrosquamatus
CAATGAGGTTAGTCTCTCAGGTCGCTGTAGAATTGTGCTTTATTTCATGTATTGTTCCTGACCGTATCCTCTAACCACAATCCTCTGGAACAACAGAAGGCAGATTTAGTCCTTTGAGAAAGGCCGGTCAATGTCACCTTTCAGATGGCAACATCTGAAACCCAGGAACAAAGCGATTTGAACCAAAAGAGCTGGCATGGTGGGCCTAGGATCCCAACCTGAATAATGGCTAGAAATTAGGATATATATATATATTTTCCTTTTTCATTCCCCTGTTCTTTCCCCCCCCCCCCCCCGTGGTCTGTTCTTCTTAAATTCTCCTTTAATTAGAAAAAAAACCCTTTATTCTAAAACTATTAAATGCACATTTTTTTTTATTTCTTTCTCTTTCACTCACACACATATATACAGGTGGTCCTCAACTTATAACATTTCATTTAGTGACTGTTCAAACTTACAGTGGCCTTGAAAAAAAACTACTTATGACCGTTTTTCACTTATGACCGTTTCAGCATCCTTATGGTCACATGATCAAAATCTGTACGGTTGGCAACTGGAATGTATTTATGGCAGCTGCAATGTCCCAAGGGGGTCATGTGATCAAATTTTCTGACCTTTTGACAAGCAAAGTCAACGGGAAAGCCAGATTCACTTCATAGCTGTTCACTAACTTAACAACTCCAGTGATTCATTTAACAACTGTGGCAAAAAAAGGCTGTAAATTGGGGGTAAAACTTACTTAACAATTGTCTCATTTAGCAACAGAAAATTTGGGCTCAATTGCAGTTGTAAGTCAAGGACTACCTGTACTTATCTCTCACATGCAAACATGCACACAGGCAGATATACTTCTCTCTCACAAACACAAATGCACTCACACTTATACTCTCACACACATGTGCACACACACATAGATGCACATATATACTCTCTCATACACATACGAATATATATTTAAATTATCCAGAATCAAAGAGAAGATAGAGAAGGATGAAAGAAACAATGTAATCTACAAAATCAACTGCAACCAATTCTACGTGGGACAAATATCCCATCAATTAAAAACCAGAATCCACGAACACCGGCTGGCAGTCAAATGCCATGATCCCAAATCCTTAATCTCTACCAACACCAAGCAGCACCAGTTCAAGTGGAGCAACACAAAAATCATCAGCCACGCCACCACCCACCACGCTTGTGAGTTCATCGAAGCCTGGCACATCACAAGTAATTCTACCAACAGACACATCGACCTACAACCTGCCTATGAACCCCTCAGAATCCAAATCAACCACAAAGCCAACCAGAAAAACTGATCCTCAACCATCCCACACAAGCTCATCCCCCCAATGACCTTGACCTGATGTAACCTCCCCTTCACAAGACCTATTACACCTGACCAATCACAAGACCCATTACAAGACCCTCAATTGATACACACACACACACACACACCTGACTCATCACAAGTCCTAATGACCACATGAAGCCCTTATAAACAGAACACTGACATCCCCTAAACTCCGCTGAAGATGTTACTTAGCCCGGTAAGGAAACATTCGGAAACCAACCCACAAGAACAAACCTTTATACACACATATATGTATCTCTCTCTCATGCACACCCATATATTTCTATCACACAAAGGCACACAACTTTCTTTCACATGTGCATATGCCAATCGTGTGTATACACATACTGTAAATACAAAGATATCTGCAAGGAGGGGTCAAAAAAATTAAGTTGGCAACTGCAGCTGTGCAATTGAAGCCACTTTTATGCATGTGACAGATGTAGAAAAGGAACAGGGAGCAAATTGTGTCCTGTATTTGTCTTCTTAGCTTTTTTTTTACACACTCCCCGACTCCCTGCAGACATGTCTGTGACATCCTATGGATGCCATAAAAATTATATTAAAATAAATATGAATTGTAGGCTTTCTTTTCAGGGTCATATAACCATTCCAAGCTTAGCTTTGGTTAATGTTAGAAAAGCTCTATTTTGAAAGCAGTGAACCCCTCACACACAAAAATGAAAGTGCAGATAGTCCTCAACTTACAACCATCGTTTTAATGACTGTTCAAAGTTACCATGGCACTGAAGAAAGTGACTTATGGTCGGTTCTCACACTTATGACCTTTGCAGCATCCCCACAGTCATGTGATCAAATTTGGGTTGCTTGGCAACCGGCACATATTCACAATGGTTGCAGCATCCCGGGGCCCCGGGATTGTCACTTGCAACCTTCCTAGGGAGCTTCTGACAAGCAAAGTCATTGGGGAAGCCAGATTTGCATAACCACTGCATGATTCACTTAACAACCATGGCATAAAAGGTCGCCAAATGGGTCACAACTCAGTTAAGAACTTTGCTTAGTAACAGAAATGTTGGGCTCAATTGTGGCCCTATGTCAAGGACTACTTGTGCTAGTAAATAAGGGAGTCTAGTTTTGGAGAGGAAAAGCCTGAGTAACAAAATAAAGAGAAAGCATGAGCTTTGAACTGGTGTACCATACAGGTAGTCCTCAGCTTACGACCACAGTGGAGCCAAAAATTTATGTTGCTAAGTGAGACAGATGTTAAGTGAGTTTTATGACCTTTCTTGCCAACAGTTGTTAAGTGAATCACTGCAGTTGATAAGTTAGTACATGGGTAGGCAACCTTGGCTCTTTTATGACTCGTGGACTTCAACTCCCAGAATTCCTGAGCCAGCAATTGAAGTCCATGAGTCATAAAAGAGCCAAGGTTGCCTACCCCTGAGTTAGTAACATGGGTGTTCAGTGCATCTAGCTTCTCTGTTGACTTTGCTTGCCAGAAGGTCGCAAAAGGGGATCAGGTGACCCAAGGGGCTCTGTGACCATCGAAAATATGAGTCAATTGCCAAGTTTCTGAATTTTGATCAGGTGACCCTCGGGATGGTGCAACAGTCGCAAGTGTGAAAAAGGGTCATAAGTCACTTTTTTCAATGCCATTGCAACTTTGAACCATCGCTAAACGAACTGTTTTAAGTCAAGGGCTACCTGTATTTTCTAGTTTAAAATTGTATTAGAGACCATGGCAAAAGGGCAGGAAAATATTTCTTGACTAAACAGCTTGACTCTCTCTGTTGCACTTTACCCTAATATTTGGCCATTCAAGCGATTATAAAAGAACGTATGGAAGCTCTGGCCTGATGAGAATTATTGCATGATACCTAGAGGGGGATTGCATGCAGATGGTCTCATTTAATTTGTGTGGAGATAGCTTGTAGCTGAAAGAAGAGGCTCCATTCTACTTTGTTCAAAGTCCAAGAGAAAGCTTTTATAATGCCTGAGCTTCGATAAAAAATACCCCTCCATCTCATTCTATGATTTACATTTACAAAAGTGCAAGTATTGCTTAAGAAGAAGAAATATCTATGGTGATCTGAACTTTCTTATTTATGCAAAAGAGGAAAAGTTGGATATATTGCATACGCTTATACAAAAACAAACTCTTCTCCTTTTTTGGCACTGAAGGTGGAAACACACAGACACATACAAGCACGCACATTGAATCTAACACCAAATACTATAGAAGTCCAGGGCTCTATCTATCGTGACCTAGTAGATTGAGCTGGATCTCTTTGATTAGGATAATGATTGATGTCCTCCTGCCTTATCAATCATTGCGCTAGAAAAATCTCCTCTTTTCCTCTCCTCCAGCCCAGGAAATGAAAGGAAACAGTATTCCTTCTTACAGTGTGATATTTTATTGACGATTTCCTAAATCCCGAAGCAAGCGTTTGCTTTTGATTACTTTTAATTTACTCTGTTCCCCAAGGAAAGTATAAAAATGGCCCTCAATCTTCCAGCAAGCTGGAGAACACAGCATCCGACAGCAGCCATTTCTCTTTCTCTCTCTCTCTTTTCTCTTGTTTTGGTTCAGAGAAAAGAACTTGTCCTTTCTGGACTAAAAGAGAAGTTAAGTACATTTTTTATATATGTCCTTCTTTTTTGTTGCACCCTGAGAGAATCAAGTTCAGAAATGGACTTTTCCCTACTTTCTCTTAAGTTTGCTTTATCCACTTATCTTTCCATTTTACCTACAGCCAGTCTAGAAAGCACTGACCTTTGAGTTAACCTGTAGTCTGTTAACAACTTTAAATCTCTTGTTTTATTTGCTGGGCAAGAATCTTCATGTTAACTCACTTTCCCTCCTTCTCACACTGAATGGGATGTATTAAATCCACTATAGAGAACTGCTTAAAATTTTTGTGTTAACCTTTCGCCCAATCTTTTCACCTCCTGAATAGTAAGTGATGGGTTCATGACCTTGCATCCTATTAGCTTCAATTATTCTTCAATAAACTCTGTCAATGGTTATTGACTATAGTTTCATTTTTTTTTACTTCCTGAGTGCATTAGCCTGTTTAATAACCTATTCTGTCAAGTCCCCATTGAATGGGCTCTGTCTGGAACCCCAGTTCATTGCAAAATGAAGAATGTGCCATACTTTGAAGAAGAGAAGTCTAGCCAACGCTGGATTGAAAATGTGTTCAGGAAAATGACAAAGCAATATCATGCCATTGTGATGCAAGTCTGTTCTTTTCATGCATGTATGCAAAATCAGAAAAGGAAAAGAGCTCGTTCATGCTGTTATCATAGCTGAAGGAGTAAACTTTATTAGGAGTAAACTTTATTAGGGATTAAAAAGATTTTATACATGTAGATTGACGAAATGATAGAATATATTTTTAAAAATAGAAATGTATTTGTTGGACTTACATTATTATTTTAAACATGATAATTATGCTGTAATAGAGAGAGAGATTTTGTCTGATTTAATAATGAATGAAGGATGGGAATTTTCTGATATTATAGTTGATAAGTATTTGAAGGTCTAAACTTTATTAAAGGGGTTTAAAAGATTTTTTTACAGATGTAGATTGATGAAATGACAGAATGTATTTTTAAAAATAGAATTGTATTTGTTGGAGTTATATTATTATTTTAAATATGATAACCATGTTGTAATAGAGAGAGAGGAAGAGCTATTTGTGATAGGAAAAAAATTAGTCTCAATGAATGATTTATCATTAAGGATGCCTGAAATCCCAACTATATGTTCATTAAAACATAATTGGAGTATGAGAACTGTAATTAGTAAAGCTTAAAAACAGGATATATAGATTATTATAATCACAATGTGATTGATGATTTTTGCTTGATTGAATTTTACCTAAAACTCTATTAATTTTAATAAGCAACATTATATTTAGGAAATAGAGAGGAAATTTTTGATAATTAATCTGAGCTATACTTATATGATTTTATTTTTGAATGATTTGTCACCCTGACCACCATGTTGTGTCCTAAGCTTTGTAAAAAAATGAAAAAAAACAATAAAACTTTTTTACAAAGAAAATGTGTTCAGGAAAATGACAAAGCAATATCATGCCATTGTGATGCAAGTCTGTTCTTTTCATCATGTATGCAAAATCAGAAACGGAAAAGAGCTCATTCATGCTGGCACAGCATGGCTTTTGTCATCTTCCCCTCCTCCACTCCCAATCCTTCACTGGTGCTTCTGACTATTAAAAATAACATCTTCTTCCACTCAAACTGAGTTCCTGGTGGCTTTGAAAACATCCATGCAGTTTCCCTAGCAATAGCAATTAATAGTTTATCAGGACTCTCTGGGCGGTTTACCATGTTTACAATTCAGTAACAAAACTGAAATGATTTTCAACATGTTTTGTCAACTTCCTAGTCTAACCTGAGTTGTGGGATTTCCTGATAGTATCCCAGCCACATATCATGATGTCTGACCTTGCTTAACTTCTGACCTTGCTTAGCTTATTCAGGATGACAAGGTGGAAGCTTACTGCAAGGAGGTTGAGGGGTTGGTGAACTGGTGTAAGGAAAACAGCCTAGTTTTAAATATCGGAAAAACCAAAGAGATCATTGTCGATTTCAGAAAAGGCAGGCACAGCCACACTTCTCTGTGCATTAATGATTCACCTGTGGAGATGGTTACCAGCATCAAATTCCTGGGTGTGCAGCTAATGAGTAGGCTGGCTTGGTCGCTCAACAGTGAGAAACTGGTGAAGCAGGCACAGCAGCACCTGCATTTTCTACGTTGCATGAGAAAAGCACATCTTCCTTCCCCTGTCCTGACCACTTTCTACAGGGGGACGATCGAGAGCATCTTGTCATACAGCATCACAGTCTGGTTTGGAAACATCACTGCTTCAGACAGGAAGGTGGCGCAGAGAGTGGTAAGGATGCCTGAAAAGATCATTGGCAGCTCCCTCCCTCCCATCCAGGACATAGCACAGAAGTGTTGCTTGAGCAGGGTCCGTAAGATTATCTGGGACACTACACATCCTCTTCATGACCTGTTTTCCTTGTTACCTTCTGGGAGGAGGCTTCGTGGTATCCGTAGCAGAACATCCAGATTCAGCCATAGTTTCATTCCATACAGCATTAACCTTGTGAACTCTCAAGCTTCCTCCTTCCGTTATATATTCAAGATGGACAGTATTTAATATTTATTTGTTATGTACATGTAGGGGTGTTGTACATAGTATGTTTAGGGTGTGTCATGTATGTGTTTCACTTTGAGAGCGGTCAACTAAATTTCATTTTTGATGAAATTTTACTGTGTGCCGTTGTGCCCACAGTAAAAAAATGACAATAAAGGTTATCAATTAACTCCAATCAAAATTGGCCAAGTGCTGCTATATACTATGACAACTAAAGAGAACTTTAAAAGAAATTATGGGATGCTGCAGTAGAAATGTTTAAGTAGTCATGATGAGTTTTTTAATGCCCACCTCCAAAGGGCAGGCTATCTTCATTACTTTTAGATTGTTGAAATAGTGCTAATTTTGCCAACATTATGAGAAATATGTAAATTTTGGTTTACCTGTATATAGATGCTTGCAGCTTCATAATGAATTACAGAAGCAGAAGATGATTACTAAATCATCATTTATCTTTCTTTTTAATATTATGTTTTTAGATTATGACTGCTACTGATTTTATTTTGCTTTTAAAATTGGAAATTAATATTCAATCTTTAAGTAATATTAATTAATTATTAATTAATTAGTATTAATATTAATAAAATTAATACTCAATCTACGGCAGACTTGTGAAGTTAAATTAATTTCTGTACAGATTCAACTGATACCAACTTTTGGATTTAGTTATAATTGTGTGATTCAGCTCATCAGTCAAAATTAAATAAAAACTGGGTACAAAAATATATACATTTAGGGAAACTGCAGAGAATTAAGTAGAAATATGAATACAGATTTGTACAGATTTAATATATAAGATGGCACTGAACCAGAGCTGAAAACAGGGAGAACATAATAGAAAATGAAATAGATAAACTTGTTCATTGCTATTGAAAACTGATTGCTTGTTTTTGTTGTGATTCCTCGACAGCCAGTGGACCCAGCAGCTGAGTCTGAGGAATCAGAGGAGGAGGAGGGGCCTGGAGTGACATCAGAGTCAGAGGAAGGTTCTGAGGAGCTCCAAGAATTACAGTCTGACGAGGAGTCTGTCCCCTCTACTTGTGCTCAAGCTGAGACACAGCTGTACTGGGAGTCTGAGTTGGATAGTGATGAATCACAGCTGGGAGATATCTAGGATGTGTGAAACCGCTGGCAAGAAAAGAGAGTAGGACAGAGGAATGCAATAGGGTGGCTCCAAAGGCAAAGGAGAAGGCATTAGGAAGCCACGCCTTGGGTGAATAATAAAAGGGAAGGTGTGGGAGGTGCTGGTTGCCGAAGGCAATCGTTCATATTGAGGATCGAGTTTATGTGAACTGTGTTTGTTTGCCTTGGACATTGACTCAGGTCTGTGAATAATAAAAGGGGATTGGTTTTTTTCTGCAGTTCCAGCTTGCTTGTTGAAAGAGGGGTTTCTCCTTGTGAGCATAACAAGGACTCACATGGGCTGGGACAGAACAGTTTTGTAAAATGCCACATAATTTCTTAAGAATCAGAAAATTGCACAAAAAACTGTGAGAAAGACTTAGGCATATCCTGCAGGAATACAAGGCAATTGACCAACAACAGTGGACCAGTACTCAGGAAAAGGATGCAAAACTAGCAATTATCTCTGGAACAACTTACCCCCCTTCACCCAATGTGAGGCTGGCTCCAACCTTCCTACCTTTTTGTAAGGGCCTAAAGTCCTGGTTCTGCCAGTTGGCTTGGGGTCCCAGTGGGAGAACAGCACAGTGGAAATGGTTGATCGAGTAAAAACAGATCCCACCTTCCCCCACTCTGCCCCTGTTCCCCCCCACATGTCCTTAATCTTTGGTTTTAATTTATTCATGTTTTAATGTAGATATATTTTTATGTCTGTAACCAGCCCAGAGTTACCTTATGTAAGTTGGGTGGACACTAAATTAAATAAATAAATAAATAAATAAATAAATAAATAAATAAATAAATAAATAAATAACCTCTCCCTATAGTTTTATTATTTATTTATAATTTTATAATTTTCCTTTTGTTTGTGTATGAATGCTTCCTTGTGTGTTTTAAACACAAGGATATACATTGTGTTTTAAACAATGTATATCACATAAGAGTAACGATAGTCCTCATTTAGTAATGGTAATTGTGACTGACAACTTGATTGTTAGGTGAAATGGTTTCTAAGTGAAGTTGCGACTGTGCTTACAATCTTACTTCAGCTTTCTTTACTATACAGATTGTAAATGTGAGGTTGAATCCTAAAGTTACTTTTTCATTACTGTTGTAACAAAACCAGGCATTGTTAAACGAGGAGTACTTGTATGCAAGATATGAGGATTGTGAAGATTTCAAACTTAGTGATAGAGCCATGGGGGCACAGTGGTTAGAATGCAGTATTGCAGGCTAACTCACTGCCCACTGCCAGCAGTTCGATCCTGCAGTTTGAAGGTTGACTTAACCTTCCATCTTTCCGAGGTTGGTAAAATGAGGATCCAGATTGTTGGGGGCAATATGCTGATTCTGTAAACCACTTAGAGAGGGCTGTGAAGCACTTATATGAAGCGGTATATAAGCCTAAGTGCTATTGCTATTGCTACTTCGGTAAAATTTGAATAACCTTATCACAAGAGTTCCAGCTCTTCTGAGTGCAGAGCGATTTTGTAAGTCATGCTCAGGATATTCTTTCATTTTCAAAATTATTCCAGTCTCTCTGGTATGGTCTCAGGATGCAGTTTCATCCCTGCTGTTATTGACTGAGAGTCAGTGAGATGATGGGGAGATAGGACATGGCAACTACCTAGCAATATGTTTAAAGTAGAAATTCCTTGACTCCAGTTATTGAGTTTCCTAAATCATAGAAGTGGCTGCATATTTAGAGGTGATTCTTAATGGCTAGTCCCCAACAATGTCACCAATTAAGATTACTGTCAGTTCTCTGCCAGCTAGTAAGTAAATTTACTTTATAACTTTTTTTTTTTTTTAAAAACAAAGTTAACATTCCTATTTAGTGTGTATTGTGCACGTTACCAGTGGGCTTTTGTTTGCAGGTAGATATTGGACAAAGGTAAATGCAAGTGTATGCATTCATTGGATGCATCACGCATGGGATTACTTAAAATTAATGCTGCTAAATCTGCCGAGGCTCTGAAATTGTAAATTTAGGAATTAATTTAATGTAATTTGTGAAATATTATTGCTAATTATTATTATTACAGGTACTTTTAGTACAAACAGGCACAAATGATTAGCACACTTGCTTTTATTATGTCTGCTAGGCAGGCATTAGAAAAAATAGGCAACCAAAACTGCTGTTTTATAAAAGGATGCCATTTGTGAAATAGTATTGTTAATAGTATTGTTAATTATTATTATTATAATTACAGGAACTTTAGTACAAACAGGCACAAATGATTAACACGCTTGTTTTTTGTTATGTCAGTTAGGCATCCAACCCGCCGGCCAGCAGTTTGACACCCCTGCTCTATAGTCATGTTATTTTTGCACTGAATAATGAATGTTAAAAAATTTTTTGCTAATGAATAAAAGAATGTTAAAAAAAAATTCAAATGCTTTATAGAAATCATTTTTTGTTCTATCAAAATTCAGAAAAAGCCAAGGAATATTTAGACCAAGAGTGTTGTTCTTGTTGTAAGCTTGAAATAAGGCATTTTTCATTTTGAAGATGCTCCTTGTATTACATATTTCTAACATTTGATAGTTATTGCATCTTTGACAATGTCAATAGTTTGAGTATAATCCTATGTATTTCGGCTTAAATGTAGACAGAGTTTAAAGGGTTGCAGCCTTAATATTTCAGTGCAAAAATAGCATGACTATAGAGGCATCCCATAAGTTCATCTCATAAAAGCAAGTAGGAGCCAAACGCACCATATAATTTTCCCAGGTTTTGATTACCATGGAATCTTCTTCCAAACATCTGGTCACCTTGAGTCAGCAATAGATACAAGCAATTACTTTATTTTAATTGCAAAGAAGTAATTAGCTCCATTGGTCTAATGGTATTTCTTAACACTCAAGCCTAGGCATATGCTTGAGATGCTTTGCTGAATCAATTACTGTGTTGCTTTCATGAACATGAACAGAAATGTGTATGAGATCCAGCACTTCTGTGGCCTCTGACAGCTTCACAAGCCCTGTAGCACCATCAGGCCTCTTATTTGGCATTGCTAAGAAAATCAAGCTATATTGTTTGGCATTCTTTTATGTTCCCTTCTGATATGAAAGTCAAATTCAAAGAGCTCTGTCATTAAGCTCATATTTCCAATGGGACAAGATGTTTTCCACTCAGATAATAAACATTATCTGCAAGTTTTATGAGGGGAAAGAGGAGGAGGCATACCTTCCCCTTTTTCATCTAGAGTAGCTTTGAAATAGGAGATTTTGAAAGTCTCAAGATGAAATAGTGCGGCATCGTCTCCTTCCATATCAAGTAACCCTTAGTTTCTAACTGGCTGTGTTGGTTTTTGTAACAAACCTTAGTTAGAAGTGTTTGGCCGTTCTCTTATACTATTATTTGAATCCTAGGACAGATTAGTTTTCAGTTGATTAATTTAGGGATACACTAAATGCTTTTCTTATTGTTAGGGATATATATGTCTTAGTCTGTTATGTCTATGGAGATTCTCAGTCATCCAGGTCATAGTTATCCCAAAGATGATTTTTTTCCACGAGGCAACAGGACTGTCTTGTTTTTCTTTGAAGACGTTTCGCTTCTCATTCAAGAAGCTTCTTCAGCCCTGACTGGATGGTGGGGAATGGAAATATTTATACTCCTTGCAGACAGCTGTTCATTTCATTCTTTTAGCAAGTCTTTAATGCTACCTGGAGGCCAATCTGTGTCCTCAGGGTTACCTGAGTGGTGCAAATGTGTGTGGAGCCTTCTTGGAACTGTTGAAAGGACTGTATTGTAGACTGGAAATAGATAATGTTGTAGCCCTCTCTCAACAGAAGTAACAAACACAAATATTTATTTATTTAGCAACATTTAAGAATGGGTTGATTGTGGCTCTTTGCATGAAAAAGCTTAATGGAGCCATCAGCCACTATGCACACAACTCCATCCTGAGATTCTAACAAGAATTAGGATATATAATTTGCCTTAGAATAGACAGGATTAATGAAAATTTCCCTTCTTATTCTTCTTCATCTTGTCAGATGCAACACGTTAATGCCCAAGTATATATATATTAATGAGAAAAGCAAGATTTAGAGGCCACACTTTGCCAAATCCAAGAGGTCTTGCATTTCCAAACTAAAATTATATTACATTTTCTTCAAAAAAGGACTAGATGTATGTTTAAAATATATGGAAGGGATGTTTGACTTACTTTATTTATTCTGTCTGTTCATTGCTAAAGCAATTCTGAAACAATAGGATATTGAGACAATTGTTTCCCAGATTATATGGTATAGGCCACACTGTGACAGATTTATATGCATCTTTCAGCATTTGGTTAATGGACAGACTGTTCTTACATGGAAATGCTAGCAGCTAAAAAAGAATCCTGGCTCCTGATCTCTTTCCATTAATATATTAGTGCTACAGAGTCATTTTGCAGCACACAGTAATTCTCAAAGCTTCCATACTTGAATAGTAGCAAAAATTTATAGACTGCTAGATTTCTTGGAGAAAGGGAATCTCTTCCATGCAAATATCTTGAAAAAGATATTGTCTTATTTTTGGTATTTGCAGATATTTTATATTGTAGCCAGCTTCATTTCAAGGTTGTTATGACAGGGTGATTTCAATGTCTTTGTCAATTTTAATTTTTCTTAGTGACTTACAGTTCTGAATCAGTCCATTCAATAGGCATCATCTTACCTGCTAGCACAGATCTATTTGGCTGTTTGCAACATATGTTTAATCAATGCTTCCCTTTTTTTTATCTTTGCTGTATATGTAAATCTTTTAAGGTAAAATAATAAAATAATATTGAAAATATACATGAATCTTCAACATTTGATTGATTGGTTACACTTTTCAAAAGCTGACATTAAACACACAAACACAGAGATACAATTTTAATATATATTAAATGATTTTGTATTATGTTTTATCCATATTTCAATATAATCACAAATTGATTTGATAATGGGAGGAGAGTTAAGAAAAACACTGTACATCTGAATAGAAGTTGGTAATCAAGAAAAAACTTATCTGTCTTTGAAATTCACTTGTGTTTTCTTCATTTCTTTGCCATAATGTATATTGTGGCCATTATACATTAGACACACATACACACACAAACACACACACAAACTAAATAAAAACTATAGACATAAATATGTTTATATCACAATTAATTTTTACATGGCTGATTTTTTTTAAATTTTATTTTTTCATTCAAAGGTAGTGGATATTTCAGGTGAAACCAGTGCTTTTTTTTCCAAGTGAAAGTTAGGCAGCATCTTTGGCTGTTACAAAAATAAGAGATCCTGCAAATGTAGCAATACAGAAAGGCCAAGAAATCCCAATGATGACATGCAGACTAAATAGCAAGGCTGAGATGTAACTTGGAGGATAACCCCTAGTATTATTATAGAACTTTGTAAGAGTTTGATAACTTTACAGTTCACCTGGAAGTTTTTAAGAAGAGACTGGACAGCCATTTGTCTGAAATGGTATAGGGCTTCCTGCCTGAGCAGGGGGTTGGACTGCGCATGCGTGAGAGATGGCGGTCTCCTGGAAATAGCTCCGAGATGCGGAGATGCGGAGATGCGGAGCCCGAAAACGGCGAGAGGGGGAGCTTGGAAAGCTCCCCGAAGGCCCGGAGTTCCACTCCCATGTGGGTGCCTCTCCTGGTGAGCCCCGGACTGGATACGGGACGTTTGGGGGCGCGGGGGGTGCGGAGCCGATTCGGTCATCGTTTTTGGCCGTTTTTCGGCCTTTTCCAGCTTACCCGGCCTTCCCGTCCGCGGCGGCCCCGTTGATGGTTGGCGGGTGGCGTCTCCGGCCTTCTCCAGCCCGCTCGGCCCAGACCACTCGGCCTGGACCACCTGGAGGTCCGGAGATTTCCCTCCACGGGGGTGCCTCCCCTGGTGTGGGGTGTCTCTGGCGACCGGAGGGCCTCTCGGGTGATCTTGGAGGCCCGCGTGGGTTCGGCGGCCTCCTCGTCGGCTGCGATGGCCTGGCCAGGGACTTTGTGGGTGGCTCTGACGGCCCCTTCAGGCGGCCTCTCCGACGACGGCTTGCAGCCTCCCCGGCGATCGGGGACCTCGGAGGGCTTTTTGGACAGCCTCGATGGCCCCCTAGTGGTGTCAGCTCTGGGGGATGGCCGCGCGGCCTGTTTGGGCGGCCTGTCCGGGGCCCTCTTTGGCCGGCTTATCTTCAATGGCCTGGAGGCCTTTTTTGAGACCTTCCGGGGGTTTTGGAGCCTCTTTAGTAGTTCCGATGATTTCTGCGGCCTTTCCAGCGACCGTAGCCGGGTGAGGAGTGGTCAGG
>NW_015387640.1:376904-388367 GCF_001527695.2 Protobothrops mucrosquamatus
CTGGGGGTAGTTCGTTCCAGAGGGTGGGAGCTCCCACCGAGAAGGCCCTCCCCCTGGGGGTCGCCAGCCGGCACTGTCTGGCTGACGGCACCCTGAGGAGACCCACTCTGTGGGAGCGTACCGGCCGATGGGAGGTAACCTGCGGCAGAAGGCGGTCTCGGAGATATCCAGGTCCGATGCCATGGAGCGCTTTAAAGATACACTAAATGCTTTTCTTATTGTTAGGGCTATATATGTCTTATGTCTGTTATGTCTATGGAGATTCTCAGTCATCCAGGTCATAGTTATCCCAAAGATGATTTTTTTTTCATGAGGCAACAGGACTGTCTTGTTTTTCTTTGAAGATGTTTCACTTCTCATTCAAGAAGCTTCTTCAGCCCTGACTGGATGGTGGGGAATGGAAAGATTTATACTCCTTGCAGACAGCTGTTCATTTCATTCTTTTAGCAAGTCATTAATGCTACCCGGAGGCCTATCTGTGTCCTCAGGGTTACCTGAGTGGTGCAAATGTGTGTGGAGCCTTCTTGGAACTGTTGAAAGGACTGTATTGTAGACTGGAAATAGATAATGTTGTAGCCCTCTCTCAACAGAAGTAACAAACACAAATATTTATTTATTTAGCAACATTTAAGAATGGGTTGATTGTGGCTCTTTGCATGAAAAAGCTTAATGGAGCCATCAGCCACTATGCACACAACTCCATCCTGAGATTCTAACAAGAATTAGGATATATAATTTGGCTTAGAATAGACAGGATTAATGAAAATTTCCCTTCTTATTCTTCTTCATCTTGTCAGATGCAACACGTTAATGCCCAGGTATATATATTAATGAGAAAAGCAAGATTTAGAGGCCACACTTTGCCAAATCCAAGAGGTCTTGCATTTCCAAACTAAAATTATATTACATTTTCTTCAAAAAAAGGACTAGATGTATGTTTAAAATATATGGAAGGGATTATTTGACTTACTTTATTTATTCTGTCTGTTCATTGCTAAAGCAATTCTGAAACAATAGGATATTGAGACAATTGTTTCCCAGATTATATGGTATAGGCCACACTGTGACAGATTTATATGCATCTTTCAGCATTTGGTTAATGGACAGACTGTTCTTACATGGAAATGCTAGCAGCTAAAAAAGAATCCTGGCTCCTGATCTCTTTCCATTAATATATTAGTGCTACAGAGTCATTTTGCAGCACACAGTAATTCTCAAAGCTTCCATACTTGAATAGTAGCAAAAATTTATAGACTGCTAGATTTCTTGGAGAAAGGGAATCTCTTCCATGCAAATATCTTGAAAAAGATATTGCCTTATTTTTGGTATTTGCAGATATTTTATATTGTAACCAGCTTCATTTCAAGGTTGATATGACAGGGTGATTTCAATTTCTTTGTCAATTTTAATTTTTCTTAGTGACTTACAGTTCTGAATCAGTCCATTCAATAGGCATCATCTTACCTGCTAGCACAGATCTATTTGGCTGTTTGCAACATATGTTTAATCAATGCTTCCCTTTTTTTATCTTTGCTGTATATGTAAATCTTTTAAGGTAAAATAATAAAATAATATTTAAAATATACATGAATCTTCAACATTTGATTGATTGGTTACACTTTTCAAAAGCTGACATTAAACACACAAACACAGAGATACAATTTTAATATATATTAAATGATTTTGTATTATGTTTTATCCATATTTCAATATAATCACAAATTGATTTGATAATGGGAGGAGAGTTAAGAAAAACACTGTACATCTGAATAGAAGTTGGTAATCAAGAAAAAACTTATCTGTCTTTGAAATTCACTTGTGTTTTCTTCATTTCTTTGCCATAATGTATATTGTGGCCATTATACATTAGACACACATACACACACAAACACACACACAAACTAAATAAAAACTATAGACATAAATATGTTTATATCACAATTAATTTTTACATGGCTGATTTTTTTTTAATTTTATTTTTTCATTCAAAGGTAGTGGATATTTCAGGTGAAACCAGTGCTTTTTTTTTTCCCAAGTGAAAGTTAGGCAGCATCTTTGGCTGTTACAAAAATAAGAGATCCTGCAAATGTAGCAATACAGAAAGGCCAAGAAATCCCAATGATGACATGCAGACTAAATAGCAAGGCTGAGATGTAACTTGGAGGATAACCCCTAGTATTATTATAGAACTTTGTAAGAGTTTGATAACTTTACAGTTCACCTGGAAGTTTTTAAGAAGAGACTGGACAGCCATTTGTCTGAAATGGTATAGGGCTTCCTGCCTGAGCAGGGGGTTGGACTAGATGACCTCCAAGGTCCCTTGCAACTTTATTACTACTACTACTACTACTACTACTACTACTACTACTACTACTATTACCTCCTGTTCCTCTGAATGTAAATGAAATTATCAATGCATTTAACATAAATACCTTAGTCCAAACCATGGCCAAGTTGTCTGGAGAGACATGGAATCATGAAAGAATCATGATATGAGATGAACTTGGTAAATATAAGATGTGTCTCCACTTTGGAAATTTCTGGAAAAAAAACACTGCTTGCCTGGAATATTTTGTAGATTTTCCTCTTCCAAAGTACCATTTTAGACTTCAGACAGAACATACATTATCATAATAATTATTCCATAAGCATTTGTGTTCGTTTTTGTTAAAAAGAAAACATGTATGGACTAAATCAGGATGTTGTCCTACAGTAACAGTGTTGTTTTTCATGTTATTTTTCCCTTCATATATTCACCTTGGACATTTGTGTGTGCAGAAGAGTAGCAGGAAGGGGCAAATGACCAAACATCAATCAGAATAGAGTTGGAAGGGACCTTGGAGGTCTTCTAGTCCAACCCCCTGCTCAAGCAGGACACCCTGTATAATTTGAGACAAGAGGCTGTCGAGTCTCTTCTTAAAAATCTCCAGAGATAGAGCATCCACAGTTTGTGAAGGCAAGCTGTTCCACTAATTAATTGTTCTGTCAGGAAGTTTCTTCTTCATTCCAGGTTACACATATATCACAACACAACTTTATATTAATCAACATCATGTCAGAAACAGTAAGTGGTGTCCTTTGTGTGATGACATCATGAAACACATCATTTTGACATTATAACTTGTTCTGGACACTACTGTGCCTGCAAACAGCAAATGATAGCTTGGTGGCAAATAAGAAGTTAGATTCAGTAACATGCTTCTTCATCCTTTTTCCCACTTCAGTGTGGAAAGTACCATATCTCTCCATGACCAGGAACCTGAGTCTCATTCGTGTTTTCTATATCATTATTATCTTTGTCCATTTTAATGCAACCTCTGGCTTCAATTAAGGTACAGATGGATGAGAGGGAGAGTCTGTGAAATTATGGAAGCATGTGTTCTATGGAATAACAGCATAAACTAAAGGGGGAGGTCAACCAAGTAAGGAGAGATTTCACCTCAGTAATTTATTATGTAAGGTCACTGGCCCTTGGCAAAACTTGAGAAATCATAAAAATCCAATCATGAAAACTCAAGCAGAGGCTTCTTAAAGATACAGTACTTTATTTTCGATCGAAATAAGTTCTGGGTGGGAACACAATCTGAACACTGGCAGCAGTTGCGTTCAGAAGTGCCACATCTTAGAAAGCTAGTAGCATTGCTTTATAAACTTTGTTAGCCAATAAAAATCAGACAACAGAGTTATTATAATATAAGGAAGACATCAATCATTCCTGTACACTCCCTTATTCCCTCCTTCAGTACATCACATCCCTGTACGTTTCCCACACTTGCATGAAATTTGTCCCTGACACAAACGCTGATTACAAAAGCCAGATAGTAATAGTTAAGCAAGGCTACACAATTTGTTTCTTTTTCTGGTTCCAGGTACAGAACCCTACAATTATATATACTTACATATTTAAATTTACATTAAATTACTTTTACTTTTTCCCTCCTTAAAGGCTTAGTAATTCACTCGTATTTAGAAAAATGACCTTCCTCCTCCCTATAACAAATAGCAAAGCTTGCTCCAGCAGTGTATTTTGATCTGAGTAAATGATCTGAACGAAACATGCACATGGTTCATTCTCTTTTAGTTGTATTTATAGGTTGCTCCAAACATCCATAACTTAAGATGAAATGTGTGGCTTCCAAAGCTTGCTTAACATAGTGCACATTCACTTAAATATGAGCCAGCAATTTGCTGCAGCTACCAAAAAAGCTAGGCTGCATTAACAGAGGGATAGAATCAAGATCACTTGAAGTGTTAATACCACTTTATAATGCCTTGGTAAGGTCACACTTGGAATACTGCATCCAGTTTTGGTCACCACGATGTAAAAAAGATGCTGAGACTCTAGAAAGAGTACAGAGAAGAGCAACAAAGATGATTAGGGGACTGGAGGCTAAAACATATAAAAAACAGTTGCTGGAATTGAGTATGTCTAGTCTAATGAAGAGAAGGACTAGGGGTGACATGATAGCAGTGTTCCAATATCTCAGGGGTTGCCACAAAGAAGAGGGAGTCAATCTATTCTCCAAAGCACCTGAAGGCAGGACAAGAAGCAACAGATGGAAACTAATCAAGGAGAGAAGCATCCTAGAACTAAGGAGAAATTTCCTGACAGTTAGAACAATTAATCAGTGGAACAACCTGCCTCCAGAAGTTGTGAATACTCCAACACTGGAGGTTTTTAAGAAGAGACTGGATAACCATTTGTCTGAAATGGTATAGGGTTTCCTGCCTGAGCAGGGGGTTGGACTAAAAGACCTCCAAGATCCCTTCCAACTCTAATTAGAAGAGGTTCAGTAAGTGATCAGTCACTTTCTAGAATGCCATGCATATTGCCAGATATCTAAATCAGTGCAAACTTCTTCTGATATTCTCTCTTCATGCAAGTTTATTACTATGTAGAAGGACAAACTTTGACACATTAATCATCCTATCTTTATGGAAATTCATTGTCTTGAAGCATTCTTGTGTCTCTCTGCCCTTTATTCCAGATGGCATAGAGACTTGATATTTGAAGAGTTGTTCAAGGATATTTTGAGAATTGTATCTTTGAGTGGAGTCACCAATTTACCCTCAAAGCTGCCATATTACTTTACTGTCCCTCACTCCAATAATTCTAGTAATAGCTATTCCTTAAGTGCCTCCTTCTCCTGCCTTGTGTTATCTTATGTTATTTTTTTATACCATCTTGGAATAAAACCAGGAAAAGAAGGAAAAAATGAGGTCATATAATATTAAAAAATACAATAAGAGCAAAATAAGCTTATACTCATTCCTGCCAGTCAGGAAACCTCACGATAACAACAGGAGGATCGCTTAAAAGCCAGTAAATGTGCAGCCCCTATCCACCTCAAATTTCTACTCCATGGGGGCGGGGGGGATGTTGAATAATTTATATAGGCTCTGAAATATTATATTATATTATTATATTTTTAGTCTCATCTCATTAGAGTTTGCCAAGAACAAATTCATGCTTCATCCAAGCACTGCCTAAAATGTGGTTAAGGATTAGCTGTTTATGTCAGACTATCTGAGAGTTAAGGAATATCTCTTTCCCAAGGTTTTTGGATTGTTGATGAAAAAGATCCAATTCCTCTTCATCAATTTTCCAGTAAAAACAGGAAACACTCCAGGCAGGTGATGGATTAGGGGGGACAGGAAATCTAATTTTTCCCTGCTGAGTCAAGCATAGATGGACCACACTTTTTCAGGGGAGAAAGACTCACAGTTTGGAAAAAATAGTATTCATGGCTTTCCAACTCAATATGCAACTCTGGTATATGATTTGGTAGCACTTTTAATGGTTTGAATGGTTCATCTGGCATCATCTTCTAACATTCAATGTAAGGTCATAAATAAGGATGTTAAGTTTACTATAGAATACAAATATACTGGGGATTTTTGGACTCCAGACAGCAACTCTGAAATGAATCCATTCAGTCCATTTTCCCCCTTTTCCTGATCAAATAACCACATACAAATCTAAAACAATATCATTTGTGAAAGATAAGTTTGAAAAAATGTGTTTCTAAAAGTTGCATACAAAAATGGTGTAAAAGAATGAGACTACATTGGAAAAAAATCTATGTTTTAAAAGTCTGCCTTGGGAAAATTTACATCAGATGAGTGGGAGGAAAAGCTTTAGAGGAAATTGTGTTAGACAATTTTCTTAGGGAATTTATTACCAACCATGTACCTTAGTAAGGCACAGATGAAAGTCCATCTTTCAGAGAAAGTTGCAATCCAAAATAGATTCTGTATGGACAATTGACTACATTAGGGAGAATATGGATTGGAAAGATTCCTATTTTAGGATAAATTGAGAACAAAAAGAAATGAAGACTATGATACAACCAACTAGATTTGCATCAATGTATATACAGTATTCTTATTAGGGTATCTTAAGGGCAATGAGTTTTAACATTTGGTGTGTCTTTACAAGGAACTTTATTTCCAAAAGCAAACAAGAAATCAATAGAAAATATGTGCAAATTAGCAGATGATTGACAGCCACACTCATGAATTCCTTGAGCATACTTCATAATGAGCAATGCTGGAACAGTCACCACTGATCAGATTTTAAGTGGAGTAAGCTAGAATTAAAACTAGTCCAAGCAGGTGTGTTATTTACTGGAATTCACCTTAAATATTGTTATGTATTATTTTGCTTAAATATCTGCTTCAGGGGCCAAAACCTTCTCAGATCTTAAGACTGAAACTTCCAACTCCATTTCTTTCTTTTTCTTTTTTACTTCCATACTGGAAAATGTATCTCAGAGAAATAGGAAAAAACACATCTGAAAATGCATCTGACAGTATCAAAACAACTGAGAAAGCAATTAACTATCTCAGAAAAATAGAACACACACAGTTGTGAAAAAATACCACAGCATATTGGGTTTTTTTTTTGCCAGATTTGATAAAAGTGTGATTGAAAAATCATTTGACTTACAATGTGTATCCATTTACGGTAATTTTCATTTTTTTCCACCTCTCAAAATAAATTGTTAATGAAAAGCATGAACTCCCTGTATTTGACTTCTATTGAAGGGAATAAGTATTGCATTGTTGTAATTACAATTTACCCTGAAGGGGCATTCATGTTCCTTTATTATTCCTTCTCCTCCTATTCAGCAGCTTAATCCAAGTGTAATGAAAACCTTGTCAATAGCTATGAAATACTAGAAAAGTCTTAAGCTTTTGAATTCTTCTCAAGACAGCAGGAAGCTGTATTTTTAAAAGTTGTTTAATTCATCATGAAAGAAAAATATAAACTCGTTTGTTGACAATTGCTCAGAGCACTATCTAAAGCATGGACATTCTTTACCATCAAATGTCCAGGAATGTAGCATCTGAAATGGGAGAAGGATGAGGGTTAATCAGGACATCAGGTCCTGTCTTGATGTAGGAAACAAATATATTGATGATCTTCTATGTTCTTTCCTGCATTCTCTTCTTCTTCATTGTTATTATTGCCATTTATTTATGACTGCTCAGCATGCTAGATACTTGAAGGAGATCATCATATGTAGCGCATTGTAAGGCAGTTGCCATAGCTATCTGTCTGGGCAACAAAGTCACTTTATATTGTTAAAATTATATCTTAGAATTATATTTGCAAGTTCTTAGACACATATACTTCCAGGAAGATCTCATAGGTCAAAGTTATTTTGTCCCTTATGATTTGTGACTCTGTTTCCTTCTTTTATCCTTTGTATACTTTGGAGGTGTTTTTTATATTTTGCTGTTTGACCATCATGCCTTTCCAGTCTTTTTAATATTAAAGTAATAAGAGAATAAAAAGTGCAAAAAAAAAAGAACCAAGAAAAGAAAAAAGAGTGAAATAAAGAAAAAAAGGAAATACATGAAGTAATAATTTTCAGTCTTTATCACAACAAGTATAAACATGTTAGGTAGCTCTTCATCGATTAAAAAGTTATAGATATCTCTTTTTCCCAAAACCCATCGCTTATCTATAAGCAAATATCTAAAATATCAACTTGTCAATCCTGGTGTCAGCAAAAGATTGTAAGGATTGTCAGAATTTCATAAAACACATTGTAATCTTGATCAAATAGACCACTTTATATTCCTTTCATTTATCTCTAAAAAAATTAGTTTATTCAAATATTGTCATAAAATTTAAACTCTCTTTAATTCTGCTTTATCCCATCACATAGGCTTCTTCACGGCTTTCACAAGCCTTTACTATTTGCATTTTCCCTTTAATTTTTAAAACTTAGCCAGCTCCATTACTATTTCCAATAGAGTCCTAACCCAGCTCATTCTCTTGGCCTGCCACTTGTATTTTCACTTTAAATAATTTTGCTATCTTGTAATCCACATTTTTAATCCAATATTTTTGATCCCACCATTTCTGCAAGATTTGTTTCACATTTGTCATTCCTTCATTAACATCATTTAAACAAACATTGTTACTGATATTGATATTGTGACTACTTAATTTCTGGCATCATTCATCAAAGATCTCTTTTTATATTTCAAATATTATAGTATTTTGTGTCATTTTGTAAATCCAAATTCTTTTGTTTTTTCCTTTTACCTGGAATCTGTAATCCCCTCTGTTGTTGTTAGTTGCGAAGTCATGTCCGATCCATTGTAACCCCATGGACAATGTTCCTCCAGGCCTTCCTGTCCTCTACCATCTTCTGGAGTCCATTTAAGCTCAAATCCCCTCTAGTGCCCAATTTAAATCCTAAATCCCTAATCTTGAGTCCCCATGAAAAGATGCTTATTTTATATAGTTAATTTCAAAATCTTACAATTAAAGTTTCAATTTTCCAATTTGCCTGGATTCTTAATTTGCTTATAACTTCCTTGACTCAAAATCTTATTTAGCCTTTTGCCACTTATTTTAAATTCTTTAATTTCTTTAACATATAGTTAATTTTTCTTTCATTTGGAAATGAAGATGAACTGAAAAAGGAACATGCCAAAAAAAAGGGGGAATTTTAAAGGTAGTGTGTTTTAATAGTACCTCGTATAACACTTTAGTTAGGGCAGGGGATATTATTTTTATGAATTGATTTGCTTGTCCCAATCATAAAATTTTAGATAGCTAAGTTCCTTGCAGGAAGGAGAACACAGCAAAAATTTCCTTTCTCTGCAGTCGTCCATATAATGGGTTCCCACTTGTAAACAACTAGCTGAGGTTATTTTATTCATCATCTTTATTCTCGTTCTCATTAAATCTTCTGTCAGTCAATTTGTTTATTTAACTTCCCTATCTTCTCTTTCCCCACCCCTCCCCTTCTTTTCAATCTTTTATTTTGTTTAAAGACAATCACTTTTCAATTGTGCTAGTTGTTTTAATTTAGTCCTCCTCCTTTGCTCATTTATCCCTCCAGCAAATTTTCCATTACTTATTATTAGCTTCTAGTTTTTAAATGTGGTACATAATTGTGAATAATATATCATTGTGTATGTCCTCTGACTTTATCATGCCTTCAGAATTAGTAAAAGGATTCTTGCATAAGGCAAAATGGCTAGGCAATTTGGGAACATTGACATAAAAGATATTTTAGGACTTCTAGACAAGGGAGGGTGTTGTTCCAAAGCTTAGATAGGCAAAACCAAAACTCATAAGTTGGGAAAAATGTAAAAGTGAGCTGTAGAACTGGGTGCTAAAGAGGCACTTTGTGGAATAATGTTCACCTGGAGGAATGATTAAGAAAAAAACGAAAAGGAAAATATTAGCCTAAGAAGATATGAGACAAAGTTTAAAAGAAAGCAAGAACAACTGGTCATCAACAACAAAGGAATCAGCAGTATCAGTTGGAGATATTCAGCCAATGGGAAGAGAAAGGATGGCTGTTTTTCACCAATCAGAAAACTGCCATAATGAATCAGTGATAGAAAGATGGAGGCTTCAAAATCAAAAGAAAAAAAGAAATGGATTAAAATGAACCAGGAGAGAGGAGGAACAACCTATCAGGAGAGATCCAATAAGATGAACTTTCCCTCCCTCTTAAAACCCAGTAGATCAGGGAGGACCCTGGCTGGATCTTTTGAATTCTATTTGTTTTCTTCCTGTCCTGTCCTGTCCTGTCCTGTCCTGTCCTGTCCTGTCCTGTCCTGTCCTGTCCTATCCTATCCTATCCTATCCTATCCTATCCTATCCTATCCTATCCTATCCTATCCTATCATTCAGATAGAAAGATAACAGACATATTAGCTAAAACAATAGCTGGCAATAAATAATATCTACATATCAGTAATATAGACTGCAGAATCCAGTCTTGAGATAGATCCAGATATCAATTCTGACTTGACATCTACACCATTTATTTGTTAAATTTATTTGTTGCCTATCTTGCTGTGGAGGGAAGGATGTTCCAGAGGGCAGGTTTACTATAACAGAATCCAATAATGTTTCCCACAATAAAATCATAGGAACAAAAACTTGAGCGCCATTCGGGCATTACTGAAATCAGAATCTCACCACAAGAGCACTCTGATTAAATTCTGTCTCTCTACTGTTATCAAAATGACTTTTTATTTTGCAAGCAATTGCACTTTCAGCACAACTGTCTGTAGCCAGAATACCCGCATGGGAATGAAGTAGTTGATTTTTCAATGGTCAACTTTCAACTTTGGATAGTTAAGTTTATTTTAGACCATTAACTGTTTTTTGGGGAAAAGGATACTCCCCCCCCCAAAAAAATGGAAAAGGGACCAAAATATGGTTGTTTGTACCATCTTAGTTGTTCTCTATTGTATTCTGATGTAGCAGCTTTAGAATTATTTGTTTGTACAAATGTGCAACAGGGTTCATTCATGAATACCAGTATGATAGCTGGTTTTAGTTGATTTGAGTGTGATCTGAACAGAAATGTTCAGAATGTTTGTTCTAAACATGGCCAAAATTGGGAATAATTTTTTTTAAAAAATGGATTGAAACACTGTATTGTCTACTTATACCCATTATTTTGGGAAGAAGTGTTTCAGATCTTTTATTCTGTTTTAGCTGCTATGATTAGATGCCTTATCTCTTCCAATTGGACTGTTATCTTTTGAATTTTCACTGGACCAATACCGATGGAGAACTGGTTGTATCCTTACTATAAGAAGAGGAAGAGGTACAGTACAATCAGATTTGCAATATTCTGTTCAGCTAATCTTAATAAAAGTAATACAAGTAGGGTAGCCTACTTAGTGGAGCTAACACTCTCCAGTTTGAACCTACTGCAAGTGATGGTATTTGTGACCCAGCCTGGCTAGCCGAGCATCCACACAACATGTACTCTCAGGCCACCCCAACGATGCCCTTGACGTGATGGCCCGCTGCCTGGAGGCCGTACGGGTCTGGATGGGGAGGAACAGACTCAGGCTCAACCCTTCCAAGACCGAGTGGCTGTGGTTGCCGGCGTCTCGGTATGGTCAGCTGACGCCATCGCTGACTATAGGGGGTGAATCTTTGGCCCCCTCAGAGAGGGCACGCAACTT
>NW_015387640.1:390005-399334 GCF_001527695.2 Protobothrops mucrosquamatus
GCTTGTTTCATGCTGGCATTTTTCTGTGTACCGAAGAATTCATCAAAGTGAACTTCAGATGCAGAGAAAGGAACAACCTCAAGCAAGTAGATGCATTGATTCAGGATGAAAACAAATTCTGTTCCTGCTGTTAAATTATATGTCTCCAAACTTCTCTAAATAAATGATTGATTGTTTGATTAGGTGCTATCAAGCCAGTGTCAACTCTTAATAACCACACAGATAGATTTTCTCCGTATTATTTTGTTTCCAACCTGGTCCTCCACATCTTCCAATGGTACATCCATCACCACTGCAATTCAGTCCATCCCCCTTGCCACTAGAACTTTTGCCCTTTTCTCCTGTCTTCCATTGGGAGGTTTGGCCCTTTCTGGGGAAGATACTAAAATACATCAGCTGACCCACTTTTGCGTACCTTTCCAATTATTGATTACAGGTAGTCCTCAAGTTACGACCACAATAGAGCCCAACAGTTATGTTGCTAAGTGAAACATTTAAGTGAGCTTTGCTCCATTTTATGATCTTTCTTGCTACAGTTGTTAAGTGAATCACAGCAGTTGTTAAGTTAGTAACACTGTTGTTAAGGGAATGTGGCTTCTCCATTGATTTGGCTCATCAGAAGGCCACCACAAGTGATCGCATGACCCAGAACATTGTAACCATCATAAATATGAACCAGTTGCCAGGCATCTGAATTTTGACCACGTGAAAATGGGGATGCTGCAACGATATCGTAAGTGTGAAAATCGGTCGTGACTCTTTTCAGTGCGGTTGTAACTTTGAACGGTCACTAAATGAACTGTTGTAAGTCGAGGACTACCTGTATTAGTTTTGGTGGTAGCCAGGCAAATTAGTACAGCTGACTTGTGACAAGCTTAGCTTTCCCTGGGAAGGACCTGTTGATCCCTGGGTTCTAGATACCCAATATTAAGTGGCATCAGAGTTGCTGATAGGCCGATAGTTACTGCGGAAGATTTTCAGAGTGAAGAACTATGCAAAGTGGGAAGAAAAGGGCAGCTCACAAGGGGGCTGAGGGAAAGAAAGGCAGGCTGGAGGTGAAAGGCAGAGATGCTAACAGACATAGTAAGAGAAAGAGCTGTCAGGAGAACTGAGAGGCAAGGAAACACACTGAGATGCAAGCAGGCAGGCAGATGGCCAAGCTGGCAGAGACAGACATTACTAGAATAGTGAGAGACTGTGATGGAGAGTAGAGAGATTATGCTATGGGAAGCAGGTAGGCAGGCAGATGGCCAAGCTGGCAGTGGAAGGCAGACTGGCACAGTGAGAGGAGATCCATTAAGAGTTGAGAAACTGCACCAGATGATGGAGTGCAGGGGAAGAGGCAGGCAGACCAATGGGTCAAGAAAGAGCTAGAAGTGACACATCTATTCCCCTTGATCAATTGTGAGGCACAATAGGCACAGAAAGAGGCCAGTCAACATGTAGAAAATGGGATGACTTCTTTCTTAAAAGCAAAAGGCATTTGTAGAGATCACACACACACACACACACACACACACACACACACATATACATTGTTGCTCCCCAGTACAGGTAGTCCTCAATTTACAACAGTTCGTTTAGTGAACGTTCAAAGTTACAACAGCACTGAAAAAAGTGACTTATTACCATTTTTCTCACGACCATTGTAGCATCTCCATGGTCATGTGATTAAAATGTGGACTCTTGGCAACTAACATTTATGACGGCTGCAGTGTTCCTGGGGTCATTGATCACCTTTTGCAACCTTCTGACAAGCAAAGTTAATGGGGAAGACAGATTCACTTAACAACTATATTACTAACTTAAGAACTGTAGTGATTCACTTAACAACTGTGGCATGAAAGGTTGTATAATGGAGCTAAGTTCACTTAACCGTCTCGCTTAGCAACAGAAATTTTGGGCTCAATTGTGGTCATTACTCAAGGACTACCTGTATTCTTCCAAAACAAACCTCAGGTACAGATGAAGCCTAGTCATAGCTTCCATTTTACAATATTTAAAACTTTTGGGAGGGATTATAACACAAAACAAAAGGTCATAATTAAGAAACAATTCTCCTTTTTTGAAAGGCATAGATTACACAACCACTCTTCTCCCCAAAACCAGATTTTTTTTTTGTTATGACCATAACTTTTAGGACCATTTAATGGAACACATGCCTTGTATGCAACTAATGCCACATTAACATCCTGGCATTTCCAAGTCTTTTAAAAAGTTTAGTAAAAATGGAAATAATATATTTAAGAGTTATTTGACCTTATAGTACTATTAGCAGAATATAGGCAAGAGAGGCTAAACCTGGCTTAGTATTGTTTAAAAACTAAGGTAAGATTTAATTCTTTTATCTGATTATTTGGTTCCTGCCAAGAATCCAAAATGAAGAAGAAATGCAGGATTAATTACAAATCATCTGAAACAGTGAGGTTCAGTAATTCTGAACCACACTGTTATTTCTTGTTATTTCTTACAAAATTGCAACTGTCACAGCAAAATGAAGTCTGGGGAATTCAACTGAAGTAGCCATCCTCTGTCTAAGATTTGTCTTGACATCATGCTACTACCTGTAGAATAGCTAATTACTGATATCAGACTGTTATCTTCAGATCCGTCAGTCATGTTATATACAAAAGTTAGGAAATAAATGTCTCCTATCTATTGCTGTTTATGCTGGCTTACTTTTGGGACTAAGTCTGCATGCCTCAGCTGCTCATAAGAGATGCTGAAAAATGCAGTAGTATTAGGATTTCTCAATGTACTCTACATTGTTTTAAAAAACAGATAGAATAAAATTTCAAATGTACAAACTTCTTTATTCGTCTTCCAAATCTCCCCTCTTCATTTACTTTTCACATACAGAGTGCACATCACATGATCACTCTCTCCACATTTCCTGGTTCTATTACCCATAATCCAAAGCAGTACCTGACATACGCAGTTTTCTCAAAGACCTACTAATCTTTTCCGCTGTGGTTCCCATGCTGTGGAATCTTCTCTCTCTCCCACACCCAGGTCAGGATGTCCTTATCATTTTCAAACTTCTGAAGGTCCCTTAAGAACTGTTATTCCAATATGCCTGGAGACCCCAGGGGACAGGTGAATTGGTCAGGTGCAGTGGTGGGATTCAGTCGGTTCACACCACTTCGGCAGAACTGGTAGCTAATTTTTTGTTGCCCAAGCCCAGAATGGACTTCCAAAAGCGGCATCCACACAGAGAACCGGCTGTTCACATATTTGAATCTGACCACTGGTCAGGTGGCTCTGTTATTATTAACATCCTTCACCTATTAATGTTGTTTTAGCTGTTCTTATAGTTTTTAATGTTTTAATTTTTGTTACTGGTAATGATTTTAGATACTTATTGTTTTATTGTCTTTCTAAACCAATAAGAGAACCATGGTGGTGCAGTGGTTAGAATGCAGTATTACAGGCTAATTCTGCCCACTGCCAGCAGTTTGATCCCGACTAGCTCAAAGTTGACTCAGCCTTCCATCCTTCTGAGGTGGATAAAATGAGGAGCCAAATTGATGGGGGCCAATATGCTGACTCTGTAAACCACTTAGAGAGGGCTATAAAGCACTATGAAGCGGTATATAAGTCTATGTTCTATTGCTATTAATGTCATTGTATGTCTCTCAGAGTCACTTGCTTGTGAGATGAGCAGCTATGTAAATTAGATAATAAATACTAGTATAACTTGATTACAATGTCCTCACAAAGGGATAGAAGATGTCTTCCCTTTGTCTCCAGTCTAATACAATTTCTAACTTCTACTAAAACTAGAATATTACAACTTTAGCTGACCCTAAACATGATATCAAAAAGCTAAGCATATTTTAGCATCAGTGCAACTGTATCCAAAACTTAGTTGAAAGTACCAGAAACTGAACTCAGCTTGAACAAAGACTGGAAAACTTAGCTAAAATGGTTGAAGTTAATAGTAAATGTTTGGGAAGAAGGTTTGAAGTGGAAGAAAACCAGCATTTACTTAAAAAAAAATATCTTGCTAGTATTTTTGTGAATCTGGGCATAGAAACTGAACTCTGGCAACCTGTATTGTTCTCACCATTATTCTGGGCCTTTTAATTCAGTCAGTAAGAAAGGCGGGGAGGTAGACTATGACTTCCGAAGACAAAAACTCGTACAGAACTAGATTTAGTTAAGAAATGCCAAGCTACTTTTTAACTTAGAGAAGGATTTCAATTTATTTCTGAAACCATTCTGGTTAAGCTGTGGGTAGCTCATGCATCTTTAATGATCTCTTCCGATTAGCTTGTATATTGATAGAAGCAAGATTGGATGGGTCCAACCTAGTTTATTCATTCCCTTTTTAAATGTTCTAAAATTCAGAGGTTTTGGGGGAGTTTGTTAACATCCAGAGGCCTGAAGAAGCCTAGACAACACAGTATCAACAGGAGAGACCTTCAAGTTTCTAGGTTCTATAATATCTCAAGATTTAAAATGGATACTGACATCAAAAATGTCATCAAAAAAGCACAACAAAGAATGTTCTTCCTGCACCAATTCAGAAAGCTCAACTGCACAAAGAGCTGCTGATACAATTCTACAAAGGAATTATTGAGTCTGTCATTTGCACCTCTATAACTGTCTGGTTTGGCACTGCAACCAAACAGGACAGACACAGACTTCAACAGATAGTTAGGACTGCAGAAAAAACAATTGCTACCAGCCTGACTTCCATTGAGGACCTGTAGATGGCACAAGCAAGAAAGAGGGCACAGACCCCTCAGATCCTGGACATAAACTGTTTCAACTTCTTCCCTCAAGACAACGTATAGGGCATTGCACACCAGAACAACTAGACACAAGGACAGTTTTTTTTCCCTATGCAGTCACTCTGCTTAACAACTAATTCCTATAACATTGACAAAATACTTAGTAAAGCTGTATTATTATGATACTCATCTTTCCAATTACCCATCCTTATCTTCTTATGGCTATAACTTTGCTGCTTGTATTCTTACAATTTATATTGGTTTTTTTTGTACCCTAGTATGATTTATGTTGTTTGCTTAGCTAGTACTCTATGACTATCACTAAGTGTTGCATCTTATGATTTATGATGAAGTGTTGTATTTCACAATTTATGATGAATGTATTTTCATGTTGTATATGATCATGATTATCACTATTACTTGTATGTTCACTGAGAGCTTATGCACCGGTGACAAATTCATTGTGTGTCCAACCACACTTGGCCAATAAAGAATTCTATTCTATTCTGAAGAGTAATGATATATTGAAATTGTCTCAATGTTTTCCTTTCAAAATGTTCTACTTACAATTACCTGATGCTTTTATTCTTAGCCTGTAATTTCAGCACTGCATACCGTACATATTTACAGTATGAATAAAAATGATCTGTAGTTAAAAAAAGAAAACCTCAGTTGCAGAAAGATGGTTCCAAATGACCTAACAAACTTTTGGCTTTTTTAAACCTCTCTTTCGTTCATCCCACTAGATATCCCTGCTAAGAATAATGCATTTTTGGCCAATAAAGGTTATGTGTAAAGGGCCATAGAGCTATGGTTCATTCTTACTCCTAGCCAAATTTCCACATAAACACATTTTTGAAAAGAGAGTTTATTCATTTTTAAAAGTGTGGTTAGTTTGCAATACAAAATGACCAGATTGAAAATAGTACAGACTCTTTCCCCTTCATCATTTATGTCCCTTGCTAAAAGTTACGAGACCCAATTTTTTGGTGTAGTGGTTATGTTGTTGGACTACAAACAAGGAGATTGTGCTCAACCTCCCTCACAGGATTGTTGTCACAAGGAAAAGAAGAGGTAGGAACATTATGTATGCTGACTTGAATTGTCCAGCATAAAGGCAAAGTGATACAATTACACGTAGTCCTCAACTTACAAGTTCATTTAGTGACTATTCGAAGTTACAACGGCATTGAAAAAAGTAACTTATGGCTATTTTTCACACTTATGACTGTTGCAGCATCCCCATGATCATGTGACTGACATTAAGATGCTTGACAACTGACTCACATTTATGACAGTTGCAATGTCCTGGAGTCATGTGATCCCCTTCAGTAAATTTCTGACAAGCAAGGTCAATGGGGAAGCCATATTCATTTAACAACCATGTTACTAATTTAAGAATTAGTGATTCACTTAACAAATGTAGCAAGACAAGTTGCAAAATCCACTTAACAAATTTTTCACTTAGCAACATAAATGTTGGATTCAATTGTAGTCATAAGCTGAGTATTCATTTTATTTACTTAAAAGATTTGCATGGCCATCTATCTTATGCACACAACTCTGGGTGGCTCAGAAAGCCACAATAAAACTCATCAGGAGAGTAAAACCAAGAAGAAGAAGAAGAAGAAGAAGAAGAAGAAGAAGAAGAAGAAGAAGAAGAAGAAGAAGAAGAAGAAGAAGAAGAAGAAGAAGAAGAAGAAGAAGAAGAAGAAGAAGAAGAAGAAGAAGAAGAAGAAGAAGAAGAAGAAGAAGAAGAAGAAGAAGAAGAAGAAGAAGAAGAAGAAGAAGAAGAAGAAGACGACCAACATTCCCCAATTGATCCAAAATTGCAATAGGGCTCCAGCTTCATCTTATACTGGGGCCTGAGGGAAGAGCCAATTTTTCAATGATCGTAAACATAAATATAATAGTGTCATCTGAAATCCTGGAGCATCTCATCAACAGAGGTATCTTCTTTATACAGTAATGTATCTCTAGGCAGGGGTCTGATCCTTCTCTTTCTAATTGATGTAGCTTCCCTATTGTCAACTGAGAAAATAAAAATAAGTGACACCTTGAAAGTAAATGAACATTGCTGTTTTTTAGGAACAGACAAGAAGGTCCTTTATTTCAAACTATCAATTGGATGTCTTTGACAGTAAGATGTTGAGATTATGGAAAAAGTGCAAATAAGAGGAACTAAAATGATTAAAGGCCTGGAGACTAAAACATATGAAGAACAGTTGCAGAATTTGGGTATGGCCAGTCTAGAGAAAAGAAGGACTAGGGGTGACATGATAACAAATTCCAGCATTTGAGGGGCTACCATAAAGAAGAGGGGGGTCAACTTATTTTCCAAAGCACCAGAAGACAAGAGAAGAAACAATGGATGGAAACTAATCAAGGAGAGAAGCAACCAGGAATTAAGGAGAAACTTCCTACCAGTGAGAACAATTAACTAGTGGAACAGCTTGGCTTCAGAAGTTGTGGGTGCTTCATCACTTTAAGAAGAGACTGGAGACTGTCTGTATAAAATTGTATAGGGTCTCCTGCTTGAGCAGGGGGGTTGGACTAGAAGACCTCCAAAGTCTCTTCCAGCTTTATTCTGACTTACTGCTTTCCTCCAAAGAAACCGAGTAAATGCAGGCAGAGAAGGTGCGGGAGGAAAACGTGGAGAGAAACCGAGATGGACGAGTAGGAGGGAAAACAAAGCAAACGTTGCTTTGAAAGAAAAGTCGCCCTTTCGGATTTGAGAGACGCTTTGGGGAGGCTGCAAAGGTCTGCTTTCAGCTGCAGGCTAGCTGTTTGAGCGCACAAAAGACCACGTGCGTCCTCAACGCCTCCGTCTCCACTGTTACCCTGAACATCCGAGTAATTTGATGGCTTCAAAAAAAAGTGAGGCGTGCCTGCAGTATACAGTGTCGACTGAGCTTAGTTTGGAGCATTGGCGTCCTGTGTGACAGCAAACGGAGGGGAGAAAAGTGTTGGAAACGACCGCTAGCATCTCCTCGCTTCTGAGCCGAGGCGCGCACGTTCGCCTTCATGCCTCTTCCTCCAGAGGTTTGGAGATGCCTCCATTATTCTTTCCGCATTCCCCGAAAGTCTCTGGAAGCACAGTGCAATTTTTTTTTTGTCATTAGCAACAGCCCACGAAGTGGAGAATACAAACAAACACACAAACAAAAAAGGCTAAACACTCTGGTGTGTTGAAAACGCAGCAAGCGCGGCTTTTCTTTTTCTACGTTTGGCGTGTTCAATTCTCTCGGGATTCTTCCACAAGCAGAAAGGGGGAAGGGAGTTTAATGGGGTTTTTTTTCCCTTCCTTGGCCCTAAGAGTGAGAACTACCCAGCCGTGTATGTAGTTTTGTTTATTATCACATCTATAGCTAGCCTTTTCTCTGGGCAGGGGTGTTTTCGTGGGTGTTTGTGTGTCTGTGTGTGTTTGCGTGTGCGTGCCTTCCAGTCAGACTTGAGTTCCTGCAGTTTTCTTGACAAGAATTTTGGAAGTGGTTTATTATCATTTACTTCTTTCCTAGGTCTGAGAGAAAATCACTGGCACACATGAGGTCATCTAGCTCACCCTGTGCCTAAGATGGGACTAAAATTCGGTGTCTCCCTGTTTTAAAACTGATGACCTAAGTACAGGGAGTCCTCAATGACCACAACTGAGCCCAACATTTCTGTTGTTAAGTGAGACATTTGTTAAGTGAAATTTGCCCCATTTTACGACCTTTCTTGCCACAGTTGTTAAGTGAATCACTGCAGTTGATAAGTTAGTAACTCGGTTGTTAAGTGAATCTGGCTCCCCCATTGACTTGGCAAAAGGGGATCACATGACACTGTAACTGTCATAAATATGAAGCAGTTGTCAAGCCACTGAATTTTGATCATATGACCATGGGGGATGCTGCAAAGGTGGTACCTGAAAAACAGGCATAAGTCAGATTTTTTCAGTGCTGTTGTAACTTTGAACGGTCACTAGACCAACTGTTGTACTCTTTTCTGGGTAGGTGAGGCCCTTTCTTTGCATAATTCTCAATATTGCTCCTGTGGAATGGCTTTTGTTGAGGGAACAGAACTGGCCTAAAGTTACTAAGTAAATTCTGGAATTGAGTGAAGATTTTAATTTGGTGCTTTTACCGCACATTGCCTGTCAATGAGGCTTCAATTAAAAGACAGAAAGAAAAACTGATTATTTCTAATACAACCCATTTCTTTATTACTTATTTGCAATGTCTTCTGGCATCGCAGCATACAGCCTATCTTTATTACTTTGGTATTAGCACGGCAATGATTGGATGATGCTATTAAAAGGCTATAATGAGTAGCTAATTTCTATTCCAGGATCAAAGCAGGGGACAAAGTAGATGATAGCAGTTCCCAGAATGCAGAGCTATCCAATTGTAAAGAGACAAGGGGAAGGGATTTGGATGACAATTGATTCCCAAAGCAAAATCTATGGGAAACTGAGGTGAAGGGAGATTTTATTGCACTCCTCATCTGGGCAACATGCTTGCTCTGAAAATTGGACTCCTGATTTTCAATCTCCTTCTACATATGGAAGACAGTGAAGAGCAGAGAGCGTAAAAAGACCCAGATGATGATGCCAGT
>NW_015387640.1:399389-403224 GCF_001527695.2 Protobothrops mucrosquamatus
CAAGGGGAAGGGATTTGGATGACAATTGATTCCCAAAGCAAAATCTATGGGAAACTGAGGTGAAGGGAGATTTTATTGCACTCCTCATCTGGGCAACATGCTTGCTCTGAAAATTGGACTCCTGATTTTCAATCTCCTTCTACATATGGAAGACAGTGAAGAGCAGAGAGCGTAAAAAGACCCAGATGATGATGCCAGTTCTAATTATTTGAAGGAGTTTGCTCCCTTCTCATTGCCTTTTTTTTTGGCTTAGAAAGTACAGTGCAGGTACTCCTTGAGTTACGACTGTAATGAAGCCTGCCCACTACAGTCGCAAATGATATTGGTTATAAAGTGGGTCAGTCACATTGTTGCAGTAGTCACTAAGTGAACACAGTGGTCATAAGTGCAAATGCCATTGTTTGCTCCGGCACGGTTTTTCCAGAAACTGGAAGTAAGTGTTAGGTTTTGGCTAGATTTTGGCAAAATGTCATAAAACGTGCAAACGTTTATGCTGCAAACAGCCATAAATGCGGCCATATTACCAAGTGTGCAAAGTGTGATCACATGACCAAGGGGGTGGGGGTCAATCATTGGAACTTTGAATATGGGTTGAAAGTCCCATTTTTTTCAGGTGGGTCATAACTTTGAATGGTTGCTGAGTGATTGGTCATAAGTTGAGGAATACCTGTATTTGGGAAATCATCTTCTGTGTCAAGCCTCTTCTTCATATCTCAGTATTTTTCCTATCAGGCAGCTTCCGAGAACAGGGCTTTAAGGCGCTCTAAATGCTAGCAGCTCCAAGGAGCAGAGAGACATGGAGATGGCCTTGAAGGGGAAATTCAGAAGCTGATACATAAATAACAAGGGCAGAAGCATTCTTTAAGCCCTGGGAAAGGAAATAGTATTAGGAAGAGGTTCTGGTTTGCTCAGGAATATATAAAAGAGAGGGAAGGTGAAACACCAGTAGACTTGCAAGATTCTGTTACTATAGCCCACCATTTCTTAAACCTTTTGCTCTTAGGTCCCTTCCTACTTTTTTAAAACGATGGAGGATCCCGAAAGAGTTTTTATTTCTTTGGATTAAATTTATCTACATTTACTGTATTAAAAATTAAAATTGATCAGTTGTAAAATATTTATTTATTGAATCATGTATAAATAACCATTAATCCATTAGATATTAAAATACGTTTTTAAAAGTCATGAAAAAACCATATTTTTAACAAATAAATAATAATAATGAACAGAGTGCCATTGTTTCAAATTTTTGCAAATATCTTCAATATCTGGTAAATAATTTTTAATTTGTGCACGTCTTAGATGGTCTTGGAGGACTCCCAAAGATCTTCAGATTACAATTTTAAAAAAATACTGCTATAGCTCACCTCAATAAAATATACCTCTAGATTTCCTATCAAATCAGTTTCCTGATGTGGTCTCCCTCATAGGGCTGACACAAATCTTGCAGTTGATATACTGTAAGTATGCAATGTATATCAGGAGTCACTTAAGGCAATAATTTTTTTAAAAAAATATACCCTTTTTTTAAAAAAAACCTCCCGTAAAACAGATGAAATCTTTAGAACTGAATAGGTGTGATGGAAAAGGAAATGAATTATTCTTTCCTGAAAGCAGAAACAGAGGAAGCCGGTGTAGTTTTCAAGAGATCAGAGGAAAACATCTTCCATCTTGTCTTTACAAATGGATTCTCAAAATAGGGATATATTAATTTCTATATGAATATTTAGAGTGATAATATGGTGATCCCTTAGATCAGGGGTGTAAAACTGCCGGCTCCAGTTCCTTTGGCACACATAACACCCTTTCGTTATAATTGAGAATATTTTAGTATTAGGTTTAATAATATTCAAGATGGTCATCAGTTTGCACTAATTTACTGGTAACATGGAGAGAAACAGGTCAGTAGGACCATATACTATTTAAATATCAGGAATTTTCTGGATAGCTAAATAAATTAGAATTCTTTATTGGCCAGGTATGATTGGACACACAAGGAATTTGTCTCCGGTGCATAAGCTCTCAGTGTACATACAAGCAGAGGTCCCTGATTTTTAATTCTGCTAATTTGAGGAGTCTAATCAATTTTTAGCTGAGTAGATCAGAAACTAGCTACTGTGCTATTGCCCAGAACAGACCACAGGAGAAAACTTAGCTAAACCAGAAATGAAGAAAAGAGAAAAAAAGTAGGACAAAAGTGAATGATAGAACAGGTTGTGACATGATTCAAAACCACACACCTTGTGTACTTGTTTCAGGCATCTGAATGCCAGCGCAACAGGCAAGATTTGCATCATGATTCCTTGTCAACAGTTGTGCTGCAATCTAATTTTTCACCACCACTATCCAGTCTAGCACCTCCTTCCGCTATATTGAAAGTGCAACTGTCAAATTCCCAGTTAGCAAAGCTGATGGAAAAATTTCCAGTTCTGTTGTCACTGTCTCAAAACATCTAAAGCTGTCAGGCTGGAAAAGGTTGCTCTCTGCTTAAGAAAATGCCATTGAACTCAGAATGGATTTGTGAGCCCCAAACCCCTTACAAGATTGCATTGTAAGTTGTAATGTGTTCCCTAAAGCAATAATTTTCGTAGTTATTTCCATTGTAGCTGAGAACAATTACGCTAAAAAAAAAAAATAAGCTGACCAATTGTGAAATAACTTGTCAGGAAGTTTTTCATAAAATAACAAAATGAACTACTGAAATGCTATTTCTGTTTTTTTTTTTTTTTTAAAAAATGGAGTGTTCTTAAAACAAAGGTTAATAATGGTTTAACACAGGAACCTACTTGAGTAATTCCATTTATGCCTGATAGGAAATGAACCCATCCTGATGGAGACGTGGGAAATAAGTCTTTCCAATTGTACAACTAGAAATGTTTCCATATGAATGAGGATTTTGACTTTTATATTTGTTTGTTTGTTTTAGCAAAGGCTGTTTATTTTGTCTTTATTTTCTCAAAAGCACATCGCAACTACTATCTTAATGTGACTTTCCAGGCCTGTGAAATGAATGCTATAAAATTCACAGTAGATATATCTCTGGTGGGCTAAGTAGATTTCATTGTAAATAAGCCCATTTATCTTTATTTTCCAACAAGGAAATTAAAGGATGTAAATGGTTGTATTAGATTTTTACCCTTTGTGATATTGGTTCATGAATAATAATTAATTGATTTTTCTTTCTTTACAGTTATTTCTTGAACTAATATATTGTTCTTTTCCTCTTTTAATTCATTTAATGGGTTGCATTTTAATTTTCTCTATTGGCCTAGAAGGCAACTTATGTACTTGAGGAGGGTTATATTTACAGAGTAAATGGTGGTGGGTGGAATAAATCTGACCCCTTATTCACATCCTTGCAAACCATTTGCATCATTCCATCTCTATTGCAATAATGTTCAGTTGCAGTGGCCTTTAATGGCTGGCAATAATATACTGCATTTAATCATAAGTTAAAAGATAGCAATGCATATAACTTTCATTAAATTGCTCCAATCCAAAGAGATGGAAACAAGCAACTCATGGTGCCCCTTCTATTTACTTAGTTTATACTCATAGTGTTTTGAGATATATCTCTTTTTACTGACTCCTTGGAGATGCTAAAAGAGAAACATTCAGGGAGATTGTCAAACTTGCAGAAGGCTTAATGTGCTGGACCACTTTTACCATGATAGGTCACAGGTGTTAAATTATTTCTCGTGGAGGATACACTATGAACAAGAGTAGAGAGGAACAGAAGTAGAGAGGAACACTAAAGGAACAAGTTAACAGATCAAAAGACAATAATATTGTGTTCTCTCTCTCTCTCTCTCTCTCTCTCTCTCTCTCTCTCTCT
>NW_015387640.1:403792-406364 GCF_001527695.2 Protobothrops mucrosquamatus
TGCTTCGGAAAACCTTATTAAATTAAATCTATATTTATATGTATATGTCAAATGTCATCTCATAAAAGCATTTCATATATAATACAAAATCCTCAATGTGGTGATGATGGTAGTGGGGACAATAAATGAACAAAATGGGACCAGGGGTTAGTGTGTGTGCCTGGTGAATTTTCTTCCTAAGATATGTCTGCCAGGTACTCAGAAAAGTCCAGATTGATCTGTATTTTGACATTTCCTAAGTGGTCTCTTGGGGGGATTTCAATATATATACCAGCTTTTTTTGGCCTTGGGCAATCTAGAAAGAGCTATTACATTTTTTTGCTTCTATGGATACTTATTACATCACCTTCCTGCTCTACTATGGATATAGAATAGCAGAGTCAGGCTCTCCTTCTTAATTCCAGGTTGATAAACTGTACCAGGATGCCCCAAATTTATGTGGGAGAAGGCTGCTTAGGAAGAGCAAGTTATGTACTTGTCTGTGTACTTATGTGTTTATTCTTTTGCAGCGTGCATGGAAAAAGTCCCTGCTTCAATGAGATCGTGATTTAAAATAGGACACAATGATGTTTTTATACATTGATAGACCATGGTCTATTGAATGAAGCATAATGAAGCTTATAAATCAAACTATACTGACATATTATCATTATGAATGGGTGAGTGTAGAAATAAAAAAAAATATGCCCAGATAAACAAATCTGGTTTGCACAATGTGGTAATGTGGCTGGTTTTCCATAACACACTAAATCACAACTACCCTAGCCTAGCACATTGTTTAAATCCAGTCTCTATGACTTAGCATAATCCAGCCATGAAAAACAATAGCAGAAATGGAGGCATAGAAAGTGGCAGGTGGCGTAGTGCTCAATATATATTTATATATAATTGCCTTTCAGATATAAGCAGCTTCCCAAATCAAAGCAATTTATTGAAACAAAGTACCAGCTTGATATATATATATATATATATATATATGTGTGTGTGTGTGTGTGTGTGTGTGTGTGTGTCTGTCTGTCTGTGTGTGTGTGTCTGTCTGTCTGTGTGTGTCTGTGTGTCTGTGTGTCTGTGTGTGTCTGTGTGTGTGTGTCTCTGTGTGTATGTATATGTATATGTGTGTATGTGTGTATGTGTGTATGTGTATATGTGTATATGTGTATATATATGTATATATGTATATATATATATACATACACATATGTGTGTGTGTGTGTGTGTGTGTTATGTGCTCCTGGCTACTTTCTTTCATGACCAGAGGCATGCTCTCCTGACCAATAACCAGCCAAGACACAGTGAAGGACTTTTGTTTCGTTTATTTCAATAAGCGGGGAGAGAAGCTATCAAAGCTTGGTTCTCTCCAAAGTTCCAACCCAAAATATTTCCTTCTTTATACACCCCTGTTCCAGCCGCCACATCCCTCCTCTTTTCCCATTGGCTGAGGTACAATGAGGTTACACTCTTTCCGACCGCCTCCTACATATTTCCTGCTACACACTAAATCATACATCACATGTACTTTAAAATTAAGAGATAATTTATGCAAGGTGTGTCAGTTAATATTAATCAACCAATTGCACATGCTCAGTTGCCTGAGTTCTGCCCCTTTTTTTATGACTTCCTAGAAAAAATAGGTTCTTTCCTATTTTGCTAGTTATCTTCTCTTACAACTCCTTTTCCCATTCTAAGACCCAGCTAATTTTTGCCTACGTGTTTCTCTTACATCCTTTCTTTATGTTATCCTTTCCTGGTTCCTATCTATTATTAGTTTTTGGTAAGCTTGTTTGTCCAGGCAGTAAGTTTCCACTGCAGCAAATTCAATTTTAAATTTCTCTTTCAATATTAAATTTTGAAGACCTTTCTTTTATTTCTATCATATATATATAAAAGACATTCCCAGGGTATGAAGAAATTAAATTAGTTGATTACACTAAACAGTTGAATATTGTATGCAGAATATTTTAACCTTCTCCTACCATTCTAATTCAAAGCCTAATACCCTAGGAAACTCAAACGTGAATTTTATACACATACACATATACATAATATTTTGAATTAAAATATATAGAAGAAGAATATATATTCAAACAGTCTCAATTTCAAGTTATGTCGTTGTTAGATATATGACTGGGACGGGGAGGTGAGGGAGAGAAAAGAGATGTGGGCAGTTCATGAATGAAAAAGGATGAATAGTAATACAATGACATCTATGCATATTTGCTGAAAAAAGGACAAACTAAAAATACTAAACATGAAGGAGTTAACACTCTTGGTTTTAATAGAAGAAACAAAAAAGCCTGTGAAACTTTTTTGTTTAATTTTGTAAAATGCTTTTGGTCATTATCTCTATCATAACGCTTCTTTACGGGAGGGTGCCTTCCCCGTAGCCTTAAAGGAGGCGGTGGTGAGGCCCCTCCTTAAGAAGCCTTCCCTGGACCCAGATGTATTGGCTAACTATCGCCCGGTCTCCAACCTTCGCTTTGTGGCGAAGGTTGTTGAGAGTGTGGTTGCGCAGCAATTCCCTCGGCACCTGGAGGAAACAGTCTATCTGGACCTGCTCCAGTCGGGCTTCAGG
>NW_015387640.1:408358-412286 GCF_001527695.2 Protobothrops mucrosquamatus
TCTCCCCCAGCGGCTTCACATAAATATTGAACAGTAAGGGGGAGAGGACCGACCCTTGTGGCACCCCACAAGTTAGGGGCCTTGGGGCCGACCTCTGCCCCCCTGCCAATACAGACTGCGTGCGGTCGGTGAGGAAGGAGGAGAACCACCGCATCACGGTGCCCCCCACTCCCAACTCCACCAAACGCCGCAGCATGATTATCACCTTCAAAGAGTTCCATGGCATCGGACCTGGATATCTCCGAGACCGCCTTCTGCCTCAGATTACCTCCCATCGGCCGGTACGCTCCCACAGAGTGGGTCTCCTCAGGGTGCCGTCAGCCAGACAGTGCCGGCTGGCGACCCCCAGGGGGAGGGCCTTCTCGGTGGGAGCTCCCACCCTTTGGAACGAACTACCCCAAGAGATCAGGGTGATCCCTGATCTCCCTTCCTTCTGCCACGCCCTTAAGACATGGTTATTTCAGCTAGCGGGACTGGCCTAAGGGGAAATTTTTAGCTGGGTTTTAAAATAATTTTTAATTTTTAAAATAACAATGGCCAAATTAATATTTCCTTTTAATTATGTTTTTAATGATAGTATTTTGTACTTTTGTATTAGTTTTTATTAGGCTGTTAGCCGCCCTGAGTCCGCAAGGAGAAGGGCGGGGTAAAAAATACAATTAAATAAATAAATAAATAAATAAATAAAAGATGGTGACAATGTTATTTTGGCTCTGTTTTTATCTAAGACCATTCATCCATAGTTCCTTGGCCCGAAATAATTTTCAGGTGGTCAGTTAGAGATTGAGTTTGTGTTTTTGATTGTAGCAATAGAATAAAAGGTTTTTGTAAAGATGGATGTTGAGGCTGACCAAAGGCCAAGTGATTGAACATGTTACTCAAATTAATATGCAAATCATGCAACTGTTACACAAATTATAACAAATGTGTATTCTTTTGTAGGAGAACCGGAGATACAATAGCCCTACCTAAAGCTCTTGATTAAATCCTGAACCAAACAATTAGGAAAACCCCTCCTTAAAGCAAACCTGCTTCAGAACAGATTGTATTGGAATGGGATATATCTGAAATATAGAGAGATCAAATAACACAGATAGCATATCTGCAAGCAATACATTTCTGCCCCAATTTTCCATATTAGAAAGTAATCAGATAGGATAAAGGGGGAGAGGAAAAGGTGCAATTTTGCAGCTAAAATATCAAACATACCACAAATAATTTAAATTTTTCAGGATTTTTCAGTCTTTAGGAGTTGCAGGGTGATTCTGTTATTCAGTGCTTTAGCTATTTTTTTCTTGGAAAATCAAGAGACGTAAATGTTGTGATACAGACTATAAGAGTTCAGTGGCTGCTTGCCTAGAAAGAGTGAATGTCCATATCCTTTTGGCTTTTCTCTGTTAGTTCCACATCCACTATTCATCCTATCCTTTTGTATTTTCCTGTGACAGCTATCTATCTGTCTGTCTATGCCTCTGAGTCAACAGTGATTTCTGGCAACTGCATGGACAAATCGTTGCAGTTTCCTTGCCAAGATTTCAGAAGTGGTTTGCTACTGTCTCCTTTGGACTGAGAGATACTCATTGGCCCAATGCCCCCCCCCCATCCCCAGCAGGCTTTGAGCTCAAGGCAGAACTAGAACTCACAGGTTTTCAGCCTGGTGCCTTAACTAGTACACCAAACTGGCTTTACATTCCTATGACATAGGTGTCAAATAAGTGGTAGATCTAAAGAGGTTCTGTAATCCAAAACAACAGGAAGCTACTACCAAGAAAGGTTGGGTTAAAATTAAGCATATTTAAACCAGACTAAATCAGTGGATTTAGGCCTGTTTAATATTGTGTCTGTGTCTAATTTATGGCCTGCAATATATGTCCTGCATACAGATTTCCATGCCCATTCTTTAAACATCAGTTATTAATGGCACATTATCCAGACATTATACTAAGTATGTATGCTTAAGAATGCATTGATGTCCAGACAGCAGATGTGCCTTTCAATAAATTAAAAAATAAGTTCTCTTGGAAGTATAGTATAACTGAAATCACATTTTGCAGTGAATATTAATGTTGCATAAAATATTACATTTTCTGTGCACTGCAGGCATATTGCTAAAATTAGATATTATGTGAATCTAATTGCCATTTTTTTCTTGTGTTTTCCAGAAAGCCTATCCAGCCAGGCATTGGAAAAAGTTAGAGCATTAATTTGTTTCAGATAAAATCTTAATGATAAAAAACTAGAGGTTTGTGTCTTTTATTCGCCATCTGATTTAATCAAACCAACAAACCAATCTCTATATTCAATATGGGATATGCAACACAAATGTTTGCATAGGAATAATCTCTGTGCTTTATACCTGATTCACTTTGTCCCTCACTATAATACCAGCAACTAGCACTGTCTTTATCTCAAAAATATCTACCTCATATGGTCCCGATAGAAAATATAGAGTAGTCCCTTGCAAAGAACTACTAGACAGAGATATGCTATGGGTTGGTAGATATCATCCTGGGAGCTAGACAATAGTTTGTCTTTTGAAAAATGGATAACAGCCATTCTGGGAATGTAGAAGCTCTTATGGCATCCATTTGGTACACAATCTATGACCTGCTGGCATTTGTTTAAGTTGTATTGTTTCAAAGATATTTAACTAAACAGATTGACAGAATTACCACTGGCAGGCAAAAAAACAATGGAAGCAGACTTCCNTGCTTCGGAAAACCTTATTAAATTAAATCTATATTTATATGTATATGTCAAATGTCATCTCATAAAAGCATTTCATATATAATACAAAATCCTCAATGTGGTGATGATGGTAGTGGGGACAATAAATGAACAAAATGGGACCAGGGGTTAGTGTGTGTGCCTGGTGAATTTTCTTCCTAAGATATGTCTGCCAGGTACTGAGAAAAGTCCAGATTGATCTGTATTTTGACATTTCCTAAGTGGTCTCTTGGGGGGATTTCAATATATATACCAGCTTTTTTTGGCCTTGGGCAATCTAGAAAGAGCTATTACATTTTTTTGCTTCTATGGATACTTATTACATCACCTTCCTGCTCTACTATGGATATAGAATAGCAGAGTCAGGCTCTCCTTCTTAATTCCAGGTTGATAAACTGTACCAGGATGCCCCAAATTTATGTGGGAGAAGGCTGCTTAGGAAGAGCAAGTTATGTACTTGTCTGTGTACTTATGTGTTTATTCTTTTGCAGCGTGCACGGAAAAAGTCCCTGCTTCAATGAGATCATGATTTAAAATAGGACACAATGATGTTTTTATACATTGATAGACCATGGTCTATTGAATGAAGCATAATTGGCTGTGTTCATAGAACATGCTAAGTCAGGGCCAAGTAAATCACATTGGATAGAGAACTGTAGAGCATGATCAACCTTTAACAAGAGCTTATAAATCAAACTATACTGACATATTATCATTATGAATGGGTGAGTGTAGAAATAAAAAAAACGTTATGCCCAGATAAACAAATCTGGTTTGCACAACGTGGTAATGTGGCTGGTTTTCCAAAACACACTAAATCACAACTACCCTAGCCTGGCACATTGTTTAAATCCAGTCTCTATGACTTAGCATAATCCAGCCATGAAAAACAATAGCAGAAATGGAGGCATAGAAAGTGGCAGGTGGGGTAGTGCTCAATATATATTTATATATGATTGCCTTTCAGATATAAGCAGCTTCCCAAATCATGCGAAAGGACAATTAAGAACCCAATGCAGGAGGACTATCTGGGCCCGGTCACGAGATCTAGGAGCCGGGTGCAAAAGGCACCGCTCCTATAAAAACAGCCATCCCACTGACGGCTAGCCACCCTGATGAAGCCGGCAGGAGGCCGGCGAAAGCTAGGTGTTTTAATGTTTTAATGGTAATAAACTTTTTGTAGTTTTTAATCTCCTGGTGG
>NW_015387640.1:416807-453456 GCF_001527695.2 Protobothrops mucrosquamatus
TGGGAGCTAGACAATAGTTTGTCTTTTGAAAAATGGATAACAGCCATTCTGGGAATGTAGAAGCTCTTATGGCATCCATTTGGTACACAATCTATGACCTGCTGGCATTTGTTTAAGTTGTATTGTTTCAAAGATATTTAACTAAACAGATTGACAGAATTACCACTGGCAGGCAAAAAAACAATGGAAGCAGACTTCCTGCCAGCTTCCCCATTGACTTTACTTGTCATAGAGAAAATCAGTGGAAAAGCCTGCAGGGAAGGCTACAAATTTCTTGGGTAATGTACCCTCACCTAGTCCCTCTGAGCCACCTGCATACCCCTGCACCCTCCCAACCAACATCCTTGTACACTCTGCCCAACCTGTGCCTCACCCCTGTGCAACTTCCTTGATCCATATCCTTCTGCTCTCTCCCTGACCCCCCCCCCATACCTCTCAGGCATCCTATCATACCCCTCCTTATCATGCACCATACCTCCAGCACAGTCTTGCTCATGCTCCCTGACCACCACCACACTTCTTGTGCAGCCTCTTGCTCCCTTCCCCACCTGGCTGCAGCCACTTATCTGTCTGCTGGCCTTGGACCTGCTGTCCGAAAGCCAGTCTCTGGAAAAGCACAATTTAATTGCTGAAAGGCAAAAAAAGAGAATTTCCAACTATAGTATGTATTCTGGCGAAGACTGACTAATGGGACAGAGCTTAGATTGGGAAATAACTATCTGTAAACTTAATCTTTAAATGTCTTAAAAGGCATTTTTATAAAGATACAGAGGTCCCTAAGCTTTATATCTAGGTGATTATTTCATAGTAATATGTGATTTCTTTCTTGGCCCTTCCAAGGGCATCATCCTTTTCTGCCAGTTCTTTCTCTTTGACACCTTCACTTCCAGAAGAGGTTTATGTGTTTAGCTTATGTTGGTTGCTTATGCCTGCAATAACATAATTGTGGTCAATCAAGATATATGCTGTATAATTTCATTAATATTTTACATTGTAAACTGCAAGGAGTTTGGCAGTATAATAATTAAGTAAATCAAGAAAAAAAAGACTTTGAAGTAACTCTAAAGGTGCTCTAGGCCTCTATGATTTCACGGAATCAGCTACTGTATGTTCAATAATTCAACAGATTCATTCATTCTTCATTTATCCATAGTTCTGTAGACCTTGTTTTCCCCATTTGCAGGACTACACTATCTCTCACTCCTTTCTAGGTTTATCAAGGGGAAACATACCTTTGTTATCTTTTTGGCTCCTAGTCATAGGAACCCTTTTGCAAACAATGAAAAGAGGTAAACAATGCAAAATAAAGGGATGGATATTTTTTGGTTAAAATATTTATTTCTATACATGAGGGAAATATGAAATATTCTGAAGATAAAACAATTTAACCAGCATCCTGATCCACAGTACTTTGGTTGTGATCTAAAGAAATAGTTTGCAAGAAAATGGAGGGTGTTTTTTTTAATCCTTGAAATTATTTCGGCAGATACCTGACAGCCAAAGAGCTTGTTTTTTAAAGAGAACAATGGCTTGCCTTTTTGTCAATTCATGTAGCTTTGATGAAAGCTTGCTTTCTGCATATTTTTTCTCCCAGAATTTCTCTGCTGACAAATTATTGGGATTTATATTTTGAGGAAAATATAAAAGATCTTCCTTCCTTCCTTCCTTCCTTCCTTCCTTCCTTCCTTCCTTCCTTCCTTCCTTCCTTCCTTCCTTCCTTCCTTCCTTCCTTCCTTCCTTCCTTCCTTCCTTCCTTCCTTCCTTCCTTCCTTCCTTCCTTTCTCCCTCCCTCCCTCCCTCCCTCCCTCCTTTCTTTCTTTCTTTCTTTCTTTCTTTCTTTTTTTCTTTCTTTCCTACGTATCTTATATCCATGTATTTTTCTTGGTTTTTTTATGGCTTCAAACTGCAATTGCAAACACAGTTTAGGGTACAGTTTTTATTCTGACACAGCCCTGTCAAATATCGATTCATCTACTTCCATGAGAATTTCAAACAGCAAGTTGCAAAATATAATGAAACAAAATGCCACAACGCACAGCAATCAATTCTGGGTTTTCAAAGATGCTGAAGAGGTTTTCCCCTCCCTCCTACAAAATACTTTGTCTTTTCTATATGAAAATACCCATCAATCTTTTTGCCTTTTATTGTTGCCATATTTTATAACAGTAGCACATATATCTAGGCAAATAGCTGATGTTGTTCTAATTTGCACATAAAGAGGATCATATCATTTTAAACAAAAACTTTCAGATAGAGGTATTCAAAAAGACCTGCAATACTGATGGATTAGATTGCTCTTATATTTAAAGAGAATTTTGTATTATTTCTTAGGCTCAGAAATTTCTTAGAAATGATGCATGTTTACTGTGAACAGGAATCACAATGCTGCCAAAAAAGAATGAATTCAACCTCAAGCTTGCTGATTTTTTATTTATTTATTTACTAGCCTTCTTTACTTTCATTGTTTAATGTATGTTAACATTCTACCCACTGAAATACGAATCCTCCTGAGTTTAGTGAAAGGTTTGGAGCTTCAGATGTTACAAGTGACACACAGGGATGAGTTTTGAAATGTTGTCAGATTAAACTGAAGTGAGCTTTGGAGATAAATGTGGAGGTCTTTTGACAAATGGACTATGAAGCAGATCATTCCTAAGAGTTAAGTGGTAGAAATTCCTCAAGCCAGTATTAAAACATTCAAGAAAAGTTACCCTAAATGAAGTTTAAAAAGGCATTAAACCGATTGGTGGTTATTTGTGTGAATGTCAGTCTATCACATCATTCATCACTATCATCACTGTCATTACCACATTGTTCAGATATATACAATATACTGTATTGTGCATAACAAATCCAGAAACAGTAAAAAAAAAACAAAATGTATCCACTACTGATTCCATGAAGCAGTTTGGAAGTCTATGAAGTACTGGGAAATCATATGAATTAATTCACTACCCTGAAGCAGGCCTAAGTTTCAATTTATAAATCTGCTTTGTTGGGATAATTTGATTTCATTTTCATTAAATGAACACATTCCTTCAATGTCTGGCACAGTCTACTATGATGTTTTCATTTCTGTTCCTTTAAAAAAATGGAAGTTGGGAATTAACACAGTATCTTCTCCAGATGAGAATAATTTTGGAGTCAATCGGAATGATGATATTTGAGATCAAACAACTCTAACTAATGTGGATTGTGTCCTTTGGATATAATATTTTGGGATCTTCTATCAGAAAAAGTAATATTGGAGACAATGTTATAGGCAAAGCTGGATATTGAATAGTAGCTTTGCTTCCAACCACCACATTAGATTTCCTCTGTGCTGTTGGAGATCTCTCAAGTACCATTAATTTGCACCACCAAAACTTTGCAGATAAAGTGTAAGCAATAACATTTCTCAAAAACTTGAATAGCTGTTCAGTTAATTCCATAACAGATATTTGGGCGTTGGTTGAACAGAGGAGATTAACGGATCCAAGGGTTTTAAATGCCAATAGATTTTTCTTGATAGCTGAAAATGTAAATGATTTGGAAGTTGTATTAATCAAAGTTAAGAAGTACAGTAAAAATGGGACTGAGGTGAAATATAAAGATCAAACTAGGCAGGTAAAGCAGCCTTAGAACTGTCATTGACGATCGATTATCAACAGCAAAGGACAAGGAGTCAATAAACATGTCTCAGACTAGCACTTGGTTGAGTAGCAATTAAGGCCTTGAAAAAGAAATTTACATGCCATGACATATCAATACCTATGAAGATCAATTGTGTGTTTTTTCCCCAACACTATATGAAATTGAAAGTTGGATTTTGAAGAAGCAGAATAGAAAGTATTGATGTTTTTTTACTTTGGTGTTGGAGACATTTCCTATGAATATCAATTATTTTGAATAATCAAAATAATTAGATCAGTGTAGTGTCTTCACTTGAGGCATAAATTGGCCAAACTGACATTATCACACAAATAGTCTTTGACTTACAACCATTTGTTTAATGACTGAAGTTATAATGGCACTGAAAAAACTGACTTATGATCATTTTCATACATTCATCACACTCACGATGTGATATGGCTACCTATCTTATACAAGGTAATCCTAGCTGGCTCACAATAATATTAAATAAAAACAGAATCAGTCAGTCAAACCAATCCCACCACATATCCCATAGTGCTACAACATCATATAAACATCAGATCTTCACAACCCACCAAAAGGCCCTTAGGGTGGGGCTCTGCTAAATGCCTTTGGCAGAATGGGAAGTGGCATATAGCATGGAATCCTCCTATTTAACCTGCCAGGTTTCAGCTAGATCTTTTGAAGGATGTTCTCATAATAATTTTTTGAAATATAGGTAATCTTTGAGTTACAACAGTTTGATTAGTGGCTGTTCAAAATAATGGCACTGAAAAAAGTGACTTATGACCATTTTTCCTACTTACGAGCATTGCAGCAAAGATCTTAAAATGAGACAAAACTCATTTAATAACTGTCTTGCTTACCAATGGAAATTTTGGGCTCAATTGTGATTGTAAGTTGAGGACTACCTTTACTTTGAACAGATTATGTGAAGACACAGTTCCTTTGAGAAGTTAACAACTGGGCAACCACAAGGTAGATGGACTTGGTTATAGTAGTAATGAACGCATTGGAAGGTCCATTTGGGGGAAGAACTTCCTGGATAAGGCCTGTCTATATGATTACTAAGAGACAATACCAATTTGATGGCATATAATCAATCAATAGATTTTCTAGATAAGTCCCTATATCTACAAGTGATATAGAGACTTTTAATCCTGACAGAAATGAAGCTTCTTTGTAGCCCTTATTCTCTTTCCTTGTGGAAATAAATAAATTTGTAACTTTCTCTTCAAAATATTATAGATGAAAAATAATCAATTTCCCAATCAGGACAGCCATGCTCTGAATAAAACACATTTATCAATCATTGATATGTCTCACTCCAACCCAAAGTTCCTGGATTTACTGGATCTCTTTTTAAAATGTTTTATGTATTTCAATCAGATAACCTTTGATATTAGCTGAATTACAAAGCAGAGAGTATTTTGTACATGTAAATGCTTCCCAGTAATCATGTTTTACTCTTTCTTTCTTTAAAAGAAACCCATCTAATTTACTTTAAGATTGCATAATTTTTTCCCTGTGGCCATATTTTATAATATTAGTAGAAGTGGTGCAATGTAAAATATCCAGGTATGTACATATGCATAATCTCCCCCTCCTCTTTTGAATTTGAATTGAATACATATGTGGATTGAATTTGGATTTCCATTTGAATACAGATCTCCGTGTGTGTGTGTGTGTGTGTGTGTGTGTGTGTGCAACTTTAAAGTAGATGAATGTGTTAAGGCAGTGGTTCTCAACCTTCCTAATGCCGCGACCCTTTAATACAGTTCCTCATGTTGTGGTGACCCGCAACCATAAAATTATTTTTGTTGCTACTTCATAACTGTAATTTTGCTACTGTTATGAATTGTAATGTAAATATCTGATATGCAGGATGTATTTTCATTGTTACAAATTGAACATAATTAAAGCATAGTGATTAATCACAAAAACAAACTGGGTTTGAAGATAAGCAGTAAGATGGAAAGAAAATTAAGCAATGAAACTGAGAGTTCCTGAATTAGAATTTATTACACCATCACATTAAAAATAAAAGTATTTCCAATCTTGGAAAAACAGTGGATTCACTCCTACTGATAATATTATTTAGATCAGGGCTTTTCAACCTTTTCACTGATTGAACCACTTTTAGAATATAGCAACATTCGAGTACCAACAGTCACCTAGCGAGGTGTCAAAAACTTGCCCCCCCCAAAATGGAAAAAAGTGAAAAAGTACAGGTAGTCCTTGACTTACAACAGTTTGCTTAGTGACTGTTCAAAGTTACAACGGCACTGAAAAAAGTGACTTATGACCATTTTTCACACTTATGACCGTTGCAACATCCCCAGGGTCATATGATTTACATTTCGATGCTTGGCAACTGATTCATATTTATGATGGTCACATTGTTCCAGGATCATGTGACCACCTTTTGCAACCTTCTGACAAGCAAAGTTAGTTGGGAAACCAGATTCACTTAACAACCATGTTACTAATTTAATCTCTCTCTTCCTCTTTCTCTCTCCCTCTTTCTTTTTCTCTCTATCTCCCTTTTTTTCTCCCTCTCTTTCTCTCTCCCTTTCTCTCTCTCCCTCTCTCCCTCTTTCTCTCTCTCCCTTTCTTTCTCTCTCCCTTTCTCTCTCCCTCTCTCTTTCTCTCCCTCCCTCTCTTTCTCTCTCCCTCCCTCTCTCCCTTTCTTTCTCTCTCTCCCTCTCTTTCTTTCCCTCTTTCTCTCTGTATTTCTCTCTCCCTCTCTCTTCCTCTCTTTCTTTCTCCCTCTTTGTCTTTTTCTCCCTCCCTCTCTCCCTTTCTCTCCCTCTCTGTTTCTCTCTCCCTCTCTTTCTCCCTCTTTCTCTCTTTCTCCCTCCCTCTCTTCCTCCTTTCCTCCCTCCCTCTCTCTCTCTCTCTCTCCGATTGGGGATTGATTTGGAGGCGCGGAGGGGAGGGGAGCGGCCGAGGGCTGCCCGTGTGACTTTGAAGTGGCCACCTTTGGAAACACCAAGGCTGCTCCAGCCAGGCTCGAGCTGGGCAGAGTGAGCAATGTGAGAGGAGTGGGTTGATCACCTTACCGGCAGCCGGGACTCTGGTGCGCCTTCCCGGCTAGTGGGGCCTACAGTATCAGGAGCCCCATGAAGGGACAAGCCGGCATGAAGAGCCAAACCCTTTCTGCAAGGGAGGGACGCATTGAGGGATCCAGCCAATCACGGGACATAGCTTCTGATGGATGGCTGGCCTGAGCCAATGAGGCGCCAGAGGACTGGGAGCCATAGTTGAAAGCTGAAACGCCTTTAGTGTTAACTGCTCGCATGTGTTTGTGTGTGTGTGAGTGTGCTGGCCCGGATCAATGTTGCTTTCCAGGTGATAGGCGCTTCTTCAGGGCTCAGCAGATGCACCAGGATCAATGCTGCTTTCCAGGAGATTGGTGCTTCTTCGGGGCTCAGGAGAAGCACCAGGATCAGCTCCGGAAGAAGCGCCAATCAGGCAGAAAGGGGAGCTGATCCTGGCGCTTCCCCTGAGCTCTCCCGGCCTCGGAGGAGTGCCAATTAGGCGGAAAGGGGCTGAGCTCTCCCGGCCTCAGAGAAGCACTGATCAGGCGGAAAGGGGCGCTGATCCTAGCGCTTCCCCTGAGCTCTCCCGGCCTCAGAGAAGCACCGATCAGGCAGAAAGGGGCACTGATCCTGGGGCTTCCCCTGAGCTCTCCCGGCCTCGGAGAAGCACTGATCAGGCGGAAAGGGGCCGAGCTCTCCCGGCCTCGGAGAAGCACTGATCAGGCGGAAAGGGCGCTGATCCTAGCGCTTCCCCTGAGCTCTCCTGGCCTCGGAGAAGCGCCGATCAGGCGGAAAGGGACTGAGCTTTCCGGCCTCGGAGAAGCACCGATCAGGCGGAAAGGGGCCGAGCTCTCCTGGTCTCAGAGAAGCACCGATCAGGCGGAAAGGGGCGCTGATCCTGGCGCTTCCCCTGAGCCTTGCCAGTGGGACACGCGCCTCTCGTATGGTTTTCAATGTTTCGCTCGAAGCAGGGATGGAAAAAGAGAGAAGAGCTCCGCTCATCACGAACTGATAGCAAACGGTCTGCAGAAAAACCTCTCTCTATGGAACTGTTCCCTGGTGCCCGAAAGGTTGGGGACCTCTGCCTTAACTTATTTTTGTTTTCCTCAAAATCTTAGAAGTTGCAATTCTAAACAGTCTGATGAGTAAATCATTCTTCACAGTCTAAATTAGAGTTTAGAGAAATAATTTTGTTTTTAGGCAGTATCATTCTGTTAAAGGCATAAGGGAGAAACATTGCCTTGACTCTTTTAAAATGCAGAAATATTTTTTAAAAAATATCTTGAGAAATTTTAAATTAATTTTGGAATTTCTGCCACCAAATCTTTACCACAATTGTTCTTTGAGTGCTGAACAAATAGGCAGGCCCTGTTATAGTTTGAAAGGTTTTATATACTTCTACTACACTGTTAACATTTTTTGAGGAAGAGGGAGCAGGTGGTAGCCCCATCTGCCATGCCTACCTCAACAGGCAATTTACATAAAAGTTTTAAGAACAGCAGTTTAAGACAATCAAAATTAGCATAGCAAATGTAATATAAAACGACTGAAATGATAACTTACTAAAATGGGACATCGCTATAATAGTATTTTTCAATGGAGTCGAAGGGCAGATGATAAATATAAGAACTATGAGAAAAGTTGTGGATTTCCTATTCTTTGTTGACAAGTAGAAGAGGATTCCATTTCACTAGGACACTAGTGATTTTAAAGTTTTAAACACAGAGATATTGACTTAATTCAGTCAAAAAGGCAAGTGTTTTTTATGAAAGGTTCAAAGAGGAGTTGGAAATGATACAGTTGGATCAAATGGGAATTATACAACAAAGACAGCAAGAATATCAGCTAGAAACAACTACATTAGGCATTACAGGTCTAGACTTTGCTAAATTTGTAACATAAACATGGATTTTAAATGCCTAATGTGGAATACAAATGGGACAAACGGTTGTCTTTTTCTTTGTTTTCTTTAACTGCTTTATTGCTTTATTCACTTTTTAAAATATTTTTCTTCTAACTTTTTTTTGTTTTTCATGTTCAACTTCTATCTGTCTATCTATCTATCTATCTATCTATCTATCTATCTATCTATCTATCTATCTATCTATCTATCTATCTATCTATCATCTGTATCTATCTTTGTCTGTCCCTAAGACTGCCCCCACCCACGCAGACAGGCAAGACACCAGAATATAAACTGACAGCAAAAAAGCACTCTTTACTAGCACTGATGATGTTACCTAGTTAGGGTAATGAAACGTCTGCAAGAAAACATGAAAGCTCAGAGAGCACCAAGGATCCCTCATTTCAACCCTGAGCTACAAATATTCTCCTTCATTCTTGTCTGTCTATCTATCTAGAATAGAGCTGGAATGGCCTTGGAGAACTTCTAGTCCAGCCTTTCTCCTTAATTCCAGGTTGCTTCTCCTTAATTCCAGGTTGCTTCTCAGATTAGTTTCCAACCATTGTTTCTTGTCGTGCCTTCTGGTGCTTTGGAGAATAATTTGACCCTCTCTCAAATACTGGAATACTGCTGGAATACTGCTATCATGTCACCCCTATTTCTTTTTTTCTTTAGACTAGCCAAATCTATCTATCTATCTATCTATCTATCTATCTATCTATCTATCTATCTATCTATCTATCTATCTATCTATCTATCTATCTATCTATCTATCTATCTATCTATCTATGATAGATAGATAGATAGATATAAACCATTATGTAAACAAAGAGGATAGAAGCATTCCTTAAGGTCTGGGAAGGGCTACTTTATAAAGAGACTCACACTGATTTCTCCCTTGTTCACTGGAATATAGGAGGAAAGGAAGGAAAAGCACAGAGTTGCTATATTCTCTTATTACAGCTATCTCTGTAAATTATCTTTTTAGTTTTTTTGTGGAGTTGGTTTCCTGATCTGGTCTCCTGAACCTCGTAAGGCACACCCTAACTCAGGATGTTAAAGTTATGGAGAAAGGGTGGATTAAGAGCTGCAGCCGGCTTTATTGGGGGAAAGGAGTCCTACTTCAAAAGGAGAAGTGGATGAACTAAGAAATGGAAGAATGAAGACAAATTCATGCTGTGTAGTTAAGAGAAGAAGGGCCTCTATATTCAAGCCATTCCTGAACTTTTTGGTTTAGCTTTTCCCAAGAAATCCACACACAGTAAACTTTATATTTTGATATCATAATGTTCTGTAGTACCTTGCCTCTGTTCCCTTAACTGGTTGCTACTGGCAGGCTTGGAATCCCAGTTATAAACTAGGTATTGATTATGTGGCATGAAATCAGAATCTGTGTTAATAACCATATCGATAGACCTTTTCTAGGATGGTCAGCTTCTAACCTGGTCCTTTAGGTCTCCATAGAGCACCCCAATCAATACAGTAATTTAGTCCATCCACTTTGCTGCTATTGTCCTCCTCTCTTCCTCTTCCCAACATTATAGACTTCTCAAAGAGAGCTTTGTCATCACATAACATGTTCAAGACATAATTTCAGCCTGTTCATATGTGCCTCTAGATTTATTTGTTCTAAGATTGATTTATTTCTTTTTTCTTGGCTGTCCAGGTATTTTTAGGAATCTTCTCCAACATCAAAGTTCAAAATCATCAATATTCCTACTGTACTTCAAATCCAACTTTCACTTCCATACAGTGTCACAGGGAAAACCATTGCTTTGTAGGTATAGATAGATCACAGCACTTGAATATCTTTCTACAAGTCTTCATTTTTACCTATCAAGTGCTAGTTTACAGCTTATATCCTGATCACTGTTTCTCTTATTTTTGTGAGTTGATTTAAAACGTAGAAGCTACCGAGAAGCTACATTCTGTTTCGTTTCACATTCATCCTTAGTAGCTTCTCTGATTTAATTCCACTGTTCTTCTGGTTGCTTATCAATGAGGTTTAGGATTTCAAAGCAGTTCCTGGTAGTCTTGAAAATGTTGCCTATGTGTCTAAGATCATATAGTGAAATCTGATTGGCTTAGTCCTGCCATTTGACTAGGAGTAGTTAATGATCTGTTCTACAGTCAACCCAAGATTGATCTCTGCTGTTATAACTGAGCTTTTCCATCTCCTTGTTCCAATAATGTAGCCAGTTTAATTTCTGTATATTACATATGGAGATATCCACTTATATAGGCATTATTCTGGCTTTTTGAAAACTGCACTAGTAATGAAGAAATCATTGGATTAGCAGAAATCGATAAGTTGTTTCCTTGCTTCATTTTGGTTTCTTGGGCCATACAGTCCAACTACATCTTTCTCCTTACATTTCCAACTTTGCCATTCCAATATCTATCACAGCACAGCCTGTGTTAAACTTAACTATAAAATATGTTAAATTTCTCTTTCTTTTGCAGCAGTGATTCGAGCATAAACGTGGACAATCATCCATATGAAAGGGTTGTTCATGAAGTCTAATTGATGATATTTCATCATTAACTGCATTGTACTGAAGTGCTGCCCTTGATACATCCTTCCTGTGCATGAAAGCAGTGTTGCTCCTCCTCCTTTTTAAAATCCTGTGTAGTAAGCAGTTGAAAGTGTATATTGCCAGTCCATTTCAGTTCACTGATGCTTAAGATGTCAGTGAAGTCGATTCATTTCACATTTCGCCTGTGTTGAGCTTTCCTACATTCACGCTTCATACATTCCATGTTCCCACTATAATTCTGTCTTTGCTATTTCAGACGTTCTCTTCCTGCATGACAATATCAGCAACTAGATGTGCCAAAGGCTTTAATCTAGGTATGACATAAATATCATTAGTACTTGAAAAAAATAATTCACTCTTCTTCAGTTGCATCTTGAGTGTCATCTGGCTTCAGGGGCTCATTATCTCACACCCTATCAGTCACTTTATTTTAATTACCCATGTAGCTTTCTTGGTAAAAACAAACCCACAGTAATTTACCATTGCAGTCTCTCTCACACAGTAAGAAATGATGCCTTTGCCATTGTCACTAAAGAGAGCATCTAACTCCAGCATTTTCCTATATTGCTGCTGGGCAATGTAGTCACGGCTTTGCTTTAAATAGGCAGCTGGGATGATCTTCATGCCCTATGAAGATGTGAAAGATCAGGTCCACAAGTGAAGGTTCAATTAAACTGATTTATTGCTGTAGCCTATGAACAAGAATCTTCTCAAGCACCTGCTTACATTAGAGAAGAGATAACAGCACTCAAAGGGAATGGACCTAATTCACTTGTTGGCTACACAGGGACTCTAGACCAGCGGTTCTCAACCTATGGGTCGCGACCCCATTTGGGGTCGATCGACCATTTCACAGGGGTCGCCAAGCAAGGCTGTCCGCCATTTTTTTCCCCTTTTCCGGCGGGTGCCTTACCTACCTTGGGCTGGGCCAGCTGGTGGTCGGCCTGCTCCATCTCTGCCGCTTGCCAGCTATGCCTTGGCCGGCGCAGGGGGCGGAACCATGCATGCGCGGCGCTCCCGGGCAGGGAAAGTCCTCGAGTTACGACTGGTTGGGTAGTCCTCGACGTACGACCGGTTTAGTCCTCGACGTATGACCGGTTTAGTCCTCGACTTACGACCAGTTGGGGGTCGCGGCATTAAAAAGGTTAAGAACCACTGCTCTAGACTGATCTCACTTTTCACTCCACCACTCCTGTTCTGCCACTTCTTCTCCCACATCCTGTTGGGATTAAACACTCTTGGCATACATTCCTGAAATTCTTCAGTCATCCAACTCAGGAAAATCATACTTGGTTGGATCATAAGTTGTACAAAACTTTAACACAATATATGGAGAACCAAAGCTATATAGTTACCATGTTTAGCTGCAGTTGTATATTAAATGTAATATCTCAATTGGCCTTAGAGTGGGTTTTTTTTGTATGCTTGTGGCAGTACACACATGCATATTCAACTTTCGTATTCTGCTCCAGACCATAAAATTGTATATTTGTATGCTTGTGTACATTAAAAACTTAAATTGAATTTCCACGTGGCAAGTTCCGGTAACTTCTTACAGATCTTTGAATGTACTGCAATGTTTCCAAAGTTCTATTATCTAGTTTAAATGAATTGATAAATGCACCAGAAGCTTGTAAATGTTTCATGATAAAAGAAAGTTTACAATCGTCTTAGTGTGTTTCAATAATTACTCTATACTGACATCATTATTATGAAGAAATACCTAACCCGGAGGTTATTGCCGTTATAAACTGCAAACAGGCAAAGATGTGACTATTTCCTTAATTACCTTGAGTGCATTTAATTAAAATTACCATGAGTGTGATATTTTGTTTAGGGTGGATTTCTCCTTATTAAAAGGAGAATTCTGTCAATTCAGTCAACACTGAATTGAAAACAGCAAAAAGAAAATAGAAAAAAAGAAAAAAAAAAGGAAAATTTAAATAGCAAAAATATTTTTTAAATGTTCAGAAAACATGCATGCCTAGGGGATACAAAAATGCTGTCAGGTGATGAGTGAGATAAAATGAAGATAATGAAACTAATGGAAAGATGGAAAGATTGGAGCACTTCAAAATATTTTCTGGTTGGCAGATTGGGTAGCTGGAGTGGTGGAAAGGGCATTGGCCCAAGTGAGTGATCGTTAGTCCAATCGAGATTAAACTGTACCCCCTTGTTGATCTGATTCCATGCACCATCAGTTGCAGCCTCCCACTCAAATTTTCTGGCGAGTCCTATTGATCTTACTGATCAATGGCTCTTCATAGGAAAAATAGTTCACCGTTCCTTCATTTTTATGACTGCTTTATATGTATTTCCTACCTGATCTGTAACCTTGTAATCTTCATTTCTCTATTTCTTTCTAGACTCTCTGCCTTAATAGTTTGCATGCTTCACTGCACCTTGATATCAGAATCCAAAAGAAAAACTAGCATAGCCAATAGAAAACTAATTATAGTGGTGATAAGTAGTGAAGCATTATCACACCGCAGAGTTTGCTTTTCAGGCTCCAAATCAAGGTTTCAACGTTGTTGCTAGCAGCAGTTGATTATAAGAACAAGACCCTAAATGGGAAATGTTCCTCTTCTATTTAAAGAAATGTTCGTAAATTAAAACAAATGGCCACAATTGGCGGTGTGGCAAAATGCTTACTGAAATGTAAAACATGCACATAAGTATGTATATATCCATAAAATAAATTTGAATGGGGATATTAAGAGAGAGCCAGTTTGATATAGCAGTTAAGTCATCAGGCTAGAAAGCTCTAGTCTTGCCTTGGGCACGAATTCAGCTGGGTGACCTTGAGCCAGTCACTCCCTCTCAGCCCTAGGAAGAAGGCAATAACAAACCACTTCTGAAATTCTTGCCAAGAAAACTGCAGGGACTAGCTCAGTCAGTTGCTGTGGTGGCACAATGGCTAGAATGCAGTATTGCAGGCTAATTCTGCCCACTGCCAGTAGTTTGATCCTGACCAGCTCAAGGTTGACTCAGCCTTCTATCCTTCCGAGGTTGGTAAAATGAGGACCCAGGTTGTTGGGGGTCAATATGCTGGCTCTGTAAACCGTTTAGAGAGGGCTGTAAAGCACTATGAAGTGTTATATAAGTCGGTGCTATTACGATTGCTATTCCAACATTGACTTGAAGGCGTGCATGCACACACCCACAGAGAGACAGAGAGACAAGAGAGATAGTAAGAGCAAGGCCAAGTCTCTGGGTAGAACAATAGTTAAAGAGAGAGACTGGAGGTGGTTTTAGATAACCTCAGCCAGGGAAGTCCACTAGGTGAACTTTGAACCAATCATCCTCCCTCAGCCCAATCTATCTCACGTGGTAGTTGTGCAGAGAAAGAGAAAAGCACTCCGTATGTTACCTCAAGCTCCTCTACGAAAGATGGACTATGATTTGAAACCAGAGAGAAGTCAGAAAACTATGCTTTCATATTGTCCTTCCTTCCATTGAGGCCCAAATCAAATTAACAGTATCACAAATCTATTCTGGTGGTTTATTTCCCCCCCCACATGCTTAAATTCTTCCTTGAAAGTATCTGAAGTACAGGTAGTCTCGACTTTCAACAGTTCATTTAGTGACTGTTCGAAGTTACAACGGCACTTTAAAAAGTGACTTATGACCATTTTTTTACACTTACGGCCAGTGCAGCATCCCCATGGTCATATGATCAAAATTCAAATGCTCAGCAACTGACACATATTTATGATGGTTGCAGTGTCCTGGGGTCATGTGATCCCCTTTTGTGACCTTCTGACAAGGGGAAGGCTGAGATTTGCTTAATGACCGTGTTACTAAATGAACAACTGCAGTGATTCACTTAACAAATGTGTCAAGAAAGGTTATAAAATAAGGCAAAATTCACTTAATACATGTCTTACTTAGCAACATAAAGTAAGTTAGTAAGAGTCAGTCCTTAACTGGAACTTAAATATACTGCTGAAATATGTAAAGGCTGCATTCCTGGAGTAGCTTGCCTTTTGTGTTTAAGCTATGCATGTATAAATATAATTCTTGTTTTCTACAAAACTGAAAATCACCTTATTTTCTCTTCCCCAACTCATTTTTCCCAACGTGTGTCTTTATTGGTATTTATTCATCTCTCTTTTATAGCAGGAGCCTGAGAATCTACTTTCAAGTCACACTTTACATTTAATACCTGAGCAATTTCAGCTACATGCTTTTTTTCCCTTCTGCCTTTTCTCCAAATATCCAAGAAGGAGAGTTTCTTCTTACATATTCATTAAAAAAAACAAAAACAAATCTGCAGAGATATTTATGCTGAATCTGTAACTAAATTTCCTGTCGCCGTGTTTAAGTTTGGCTAATGTGATTGTGCCTAATCAGACAGATGCCAGTCTGCTGATGTAGTCAGCAATCAAGCCGGGATGTGACTGTACGAAAAAGACATATAAAACATTTGGGCCATTGTTGAAATATTAAAAACATACTGTATGGTCGGGAGAAAAAAATCCCAAACTGCACAGCTGTTGTTTTGAGAAAGATTTTCAAAGGATTCTGGGGTTGGAGGGGGGAAAATCAGTGTTAAAGAAGAATTTAGAATAACTAAATCACTAAACTTTGGTAGTGGCAGGCACTTTGCCCCATCCTGAATGCAAATCAGATCCGTAATTGTAAACATTTGACAAGAAAAATTTAAAAAACTGTATATAGAATGTTTTAAAAAGTACGGTAGGTTGCAATAATTTGGACTTGGGCAGTTTCTCCCTCAGAGAAAAGACAGGAGATAGATGCCATCAATCAACCAATAAAGGTTTGTGAACTTCTGTTATTGGGATTTCCCATTAGAAATGATTCAATCAATGACATAGAGTAGAATTGAATTCTTTATTGGCCAAGTGTGACTGGACACACAAGGAATTTGTCTCCAGTGCATAAGTTCTCAGCGTACATACAAACAAAAAGTGATAGGTCATAGATCATAAATCATAGTTACAATAATTAATCATAAGATACAAACAAGAAGTGATGAATCGTAAGATACCAATAGGAGAAGATAGTAGGAAAGATGAGAAGTTGAAAAGGATAATAGCAATACAGCCTACTATTTGGGTAAATATCTTTGGGCTTAAGACTGCAGTGGGAATTAGGTGTTCAGCAGAGTGATGGCAAAGGGGGGAAAAACTTTTTTTTGTCTCTAGTTGTTTTGGCATACAATGTCCTAAAGCGACATCCTGAGGGAGAAGTTGAAACAATTTATGTCCAAGATGTGAGGGGTGGCTGGGTGGCTGGGTGGCTGGCTGGATAGATGATAGGTAGATAGATAGATAGATAGATAGGTAGGTAGGTAGGTAGATAGATAGATAGATAGATAGATAGATAGATAGATAGATAGATAGATAGATAGATGCCCTACCATATAACAATAAACAAATACAATATACAAGTAAAAATATAAAATATAAGATGGTGACCAAGCACATAACAATACAATCCATAGACAGTTCTCACTCAGCTGGGAAGATCTAAACATCTAAACAGTTTTTCAGGGAACTATGTATAAAGAAAGATTTCCAATCTTGAATACAGTAGGTATGTGTGTCTGGGGGGAAGTTGGGCTCTTCAACTTGGTATGATGAAACCAGCCTGTGGGCTGGCAATTTGACATCCCTGGCCTAGGTTTTTTGGCAAGTTTTTTTTTTTAAAATGGTTTATCTTTTGCCTGCTTCCTAGGGCTGAGAAAAAGTGATTGGCCCAAGGACACCAGCTGTTTTTGTGCCTAAGCAGGAAGTAGAACTCCTGGTTTCTAGCCTAGTACCATAACCACTACACAAAACTGGCTTTCCTTAAATGTGTGTAGGAGGTAAGAAAAAAAAAAGAGAGATAATTGATTGTCTAAAAAGGAAAACAATACTCAAATATAAAGTTGTGACCTAATGGTTGGAGAAGAAGTCAAGGGTTCATCAAAAGTAAGCCACATTTTCAACATGTGCTTCTTTGTTAAACCTGTAACAAAATATCATACCTGCTGGGGCTGCATTTGGCCTGCTTATGGATAGGTATTTTTTTTTACTTTATGTGCTTTACTTTTTTTAAAAAAAATAATATATTTTATTCCATTTATCTTTCTGTTGAACTGAGAGTGGCTAACAGCATTAAAATATATCATAAAATATAAAAAAAATAAAATAAAAAAGGAATGTTAAAACCTTATTGCAAAAATACTAGCATGTGAAGGTTTGATTGTAGAGAGAGCCTATTTCACTTTTCCAGCATCTCACTGTAATACATAACACCGTATGGAAAAATCATTCTTTTCAGCTGGCATCATAAATTAATGTTGATGGTGGCACCAGGTTTATCTTAGGATGGTGGGTATTCAAGAGTGAGGTCAACCTCGCAAGAGATGTTCAAGGACAGTGCATTTAAAAGGGGCTCTGCAGCTCCTCCTCTAATCATCGGCCAGATGATAATAATAGAAAGTGCTCTTTCCTTTACCATGCCCTAATTTATTTAGATTGGCTCACAGGTTTTAATCAAACTTGTTTTTTGATGCATAATTAGGCTGCCACCTCTGTTCCCCTTACCATCTCAACAACTCCATGACAGATTGTCATTTCTATGTGTGGCTCATAGCTGAACCCATAGCATTTAAATTAGGCCAGGGTAGGTGCTGACTTTTTACCTTGAACATTGATTGCTTTATTCTAATGCAATATTCTTATTTATTTAATTATTTATTTGTTTGTTTTGTATGCTGCCTATATTATTTTTATAAATAACTCAAGGCAATGAACATATCCAACACAACTTCTTCTTCTTCCTATTTTTCCAAGAACAGTCACACTTTTATGAGATGTTGTTGGCTAAGAAGGAACTTAACTCATGATCTCCTACTTTCTAGTCTGGTGCCTTAGTAAAAGTGGTCCTCAAGTAATATTTTCTTCGTAAATCAAACAAATGTATTTACCTAATTTACCCAGAACTCTGGGCAACAAAAATCAACTAGATGACAGTTGTTAACAAAAGTCTCAGTCACACCAAAAATGTTATCATGGAAAATCGTGTATACTGGAAAGGTTCTTTGTACCTCCTTTTGAGCAGTTGTCTAGCAGAACTGTGAGGGATTTAGGGCATCTATCACAAGAAATAGTGTTGGCAATGGTTTTGTTTCCAAACTTCCTGTTCAGCTCCCAAATGTTTCGCCGCCAGGCTAGGCAACATCAGCAGCAGGACTTGAAGCATCTTGTCTCAGTTGTCCTCCATTTATATTGTGTGGTGATATGGTCGGCTGGCTGTGTGATCAACTAATAACATTGTGTGAGGATCATCTGGTGAAGAGATGGTCAATGCCATTGTTGGTCACCCGATTTATCTGGTTTCTTACGGGCTTGTATGCTAGTTCCAAATTAATATGTTTTTGATCAACCAGTTTGCTGAATAACAGGCTTTGATGAATTTGTGTGTGTGGCAGGTGGTGGCATGGCCAATGATTTTTGTTCCATCCCAGTCAAACTGGTGTTGCTTGGTGTTAATGTGGGTCAAGAGCAAGGATTTATGGTCGTTCCAATTGACTGCTAGTCGGTGTTCCTGGAATCTTGTTTTCAGTTGTCGTCCTGTTTGCCCAATGTAGAATTGGTTGCAAGAAATACTGTTTTATATCCCTTGGGTGACTGTTGTAATAAATTTAGTAGAGCTGTGAAAAGCTTCACAACATGAGTTCACTTCAGTGAAAGTTCACGCAAAGCATCCATTCAAGGCTTCTCAAGCCAAGAGGCCACATGCTTTCACTTCACATTGTTCCAAGCCCCCATCCGGTATTTCTAGTAGCCAGAAGAGGCTATACACATGCAAACATCTAATCACCAAAGTGGAAAAGTACCAGGTGGAATCTACAGCACAGCCACTTTCCATAAATATAAATTTCACAGAGGTCTTTGAGAATAACATCACATGATTTAATTGCTGCCCTAAGAAGAGTTTCAGATCAAGTGTCCAATTTAACATCCCTGTCCAGTGTCAAGTCCAGCTTTTGTGCCTTAGAAATGTGGACAAGACACTTGCATCTAATTTATTTGTCCCCGTCATGACTAAATTGAAGCAGCTTGGGGGAGGGTCTGTCTGAGAAGATCCAGAAGAAAGTAAATGAGTGAGTGATCTCAGTTGTCCTTAAAGTGATGAAGGTATGGCTGCTTCTTAAAAACCCTCTCATTTCCCTTTATTGAGAAAATGATAAAAATATAATAGCAGCGCAGCTACATGAATTCTTGAAGGATGCTGATTATTTAAATCTATTATATCCTGGAATTTGCCCCAGATATGGGACGTGATGGCCCGGTGTCTGGAGGCCGTACGGGTCTGGATGGGGAGAAACAGACTCAGGCTCAACCCTTCCAAGACGGAGTGGCTGTGGTTGCCGGCTCCAAGGTATGGTCAGCTGACTCCATCGCTGACTATAGGGGGCGAAAATTTGGCTCCCTCGGAGAGGGTACGCAATTTGGGGGTCCTCCTGGATCCACGGCTGACACTGGAAGACCAGTTGACGGCTGTGGCCAGGGGGGCGTTTTACCGGGTACGCCTGGTGCGCCAGTTGCGGCCTTTTCTGGACCGGGATGCCTTGCGCACAGTCACCCATGCTCTTGTTACCTCCCGCCTGGACTACTGTAATGCTCTCTACATGGGGCTCCCCTTGAGGAGCACTCGGAGGCTCCAGTTAGTCCAGAATGAGGCCGCGCGGGCGGTGATGGGAGTGACTCGTCGCTCCCAGGTAANTGGCCTAGGGGTATTTTAATTGGTTTTAACAAAATTTTAATAGAGCGGCCAATTCAAATATTTATTTTTAATTATTTTAGATTTGTATTTGGTATTTATGTGGGATTGTTTTAAACTGGCTGTAAGCCGCCCTGAGTCCTCCGGGAGAAGGGCGGGGTATAAATGAAATAAATAAATAAATAAATAAATAAAATAAATAAGATGAGTTATAACTGGAAGAATGTAGACAGAGCACGAGTTCTATTCTTATTGGACTTCAGCAAGCATCAATCTGGGCCAACATCGCAGATAAAGACTTAGAAGCACATGTAATTATTTCACAGGAAGCAGTTCCAAGAGAGTAGCATTGAGAGAGAGTACAAGATGGATTTCTGGAGATCTTACTGTATGGCACCTTTAGATACTATATTTTTCCCCCAATTCTATTTAATATCTCTATGAAGCTACCAATACAGTCATTAGATGATTAAGGGCAAGGCATCACCTTTATGCTGATGATAGTCAGTTCTATTTCTGAAACTTAATCAGAAGAGCTTGTCAAAATAACCTGAACTGGTGCTTAAACAAAGCAGTAGAATGTACCAGGGTCAATGAACTGAACCCAAATTCTGGTAAGACAAAAACACTGTAGGAAAATGGCTCTTGAAATTAGGAATTAGAGGAAGTGACTGCTCTGAATTGGTTTCTACTTCTGAAAAAAATAGGTTCACCATCTTGGAACTCTTGGATCCATATCAGCAAGTAGACCAGATCAGGAAACAGTGCAAGGATTACAGGAATTGTTGTATGGTATAATAACAAAACCATGAAAGCCTATCAGAATTTCTGTCTGTCCCCTGTCTAAGTTTCTTTCTCATCCCTTCTCCTTTCCCACGACTGAGGTGTCTCTTATTTTCCCTGTTTCTGTATTTTGTTTTCATTAAGGCTCCTCCATAGTTCCTTTCCACAATCAGAAAACCGTACTAAAAAAAAAAAGTTAAGCAGGGGAAAATAGGAGATTAATAGTGCTTTGCTTTGTGTGATTTCATGACAGTTTTAGGAAAATAAAGCCAAGTGTTTAAGAAAACATGGCAGTATGTTAAAATGAAGGAAAACCATCCATAAAATTGCTCAGAACAGTTCTACAAACAATGGGGAAAAAATGCAAAACATCACCAAATCCTTAGGTGTAAGATGATTTTTTTTTTTAAAAAAAGGTCTGTCAGATTTTTAACGAAGCACAAAAAATAAGGGGCATGCTCCATTGCTTCTGCATGTCCATTTAAACAAAGGGAGATTTATTCTGGTTTCAGGATTTACTGTATGTCTTCAGGTGAGCTGTCAAATCTGGCTAATGAGAAAATTTCTCTATACTCATAAGCTGCACATTCACTTAGATAATTTTTATATTATCAGTTACTTGGCCAATTACTCATTCCTTTAGTTCCTAATAAGATAAATAAAAATACTTACCTTCTATAGTCCATTTCTTATATCAATTTCTATAATTAGGAAATGTTAACCAAAGTCAGATTAAACATGTGTCAACATCCCTTCAGTTGTTATATAATGGCTTTAACTTGATCCATATCTATGTTGGATATAAACATTTATATACTTTCTCCTGGCATTTGCTAAAAAATGATCATTAATTAAGGAAATAAGATAGTTATCAATTGAAAAATAAAACTATTCAAAAAGTCAAAAGATTAAAATAAAAGTTCATGTCCAGAAGATTTTATTCCCTGCTCTGTGAGAGAGAAGAAATGGGCTATTCTTTATTTTTTAAAAATAGGTTTCTAGTAAAATAGGTATTGGTTTGTGCTCTCTATCTTTCTTGAAAATTAGATTCAGTTTACAGCTTTGTGATCCAATTTAATAATGCCCATCTTTTTAGCCCCAATTCTACACAGAGACTGGCCATTTGGTCAACACTTTCCTGGGTTTATTTAAAAACAAAAACAAAAACACCCTTCATAGTTTCTGTGTCAAAATATAGCATGTCAAGGTAAATGATTCTCAACATTTATTCTGCTCTATCCTGAAGCCAAGAAATATATTGACCAATTTAACGTGCCACGTCTGAAAACTCCTTGTAGAGTCAGCCTTTAGACAGCTGTACAATACTGGATTAGCCTAGGGCATTTTAAATGAAGCTTAATGGAGGCAAAACTCTAATTTAATTATTCTAAAATGGCAAGATTATCAATATAGCTTCCTACTTTTTAGAAACTTTAGACATCAATGTAAAACAAATCTTAACCAAAAGGTTAATTCTGCTCCTGCCAGATTTTCACATCACTGGGCAGAATAGTAATTTGTGCTAGGAAATGAAACAAATCTGAATTCTCAGAATCTTTAAACGTTCATTGCAGTGTCTCTGTGAGAAGACATGGATAAACACTAGCAGGAATGATGCCCACTTAATATTGTGCTTTCCTAAAACGTGAGTAGAGGGGTGGGGTGGAGTTTATCCCCCATGACTAAAAAAAGTGTCTGATATTTTACAGTCATGGTAAGCTCTAAAAAACAAGGCATTTCCTGATTCCAGCCTTGATACAGGGCCAGTAGAGACTATGGAAACTGACTATTCATGGTTATATAGGAAGGGTTTGATTCTAGAGCCATGATGGTGCAGTAGTTAGAATTCAGTACTTCAAACTACTTCTGCTGACTCCAGGCTGTCTACAGTTTCCCAGTTCAACTCTCACCCGGTTCAAGGTTGACTCAGCCTTCCATCCTTCCGAGGTCGGTAAAAGGGGGACCCAGATTGTTGGGGGCAATATGCTGACTCTGTAAACTGCTTAGAGAGGGCTGTAAAAGCACAATGAAGTGGTATATACGTCTAAGTGCTATTGCTGCCATTGCTATTGCTATCCTGTTGAGTCTGAGGAAGTGAAAAGAGCTCTTGTGATTGTTAAGTTGTTTGGCCATTTCTGTATTAGACCCAGACTTCTCCTGACTGGTTAAGGTTGCCACAGATGGGTCAAGTGATTGAGTTCAGGCAGTGGTTGATTCCTTCTTGAGGGAATGGGGTGGTCCTACTGGCTCTTAAAGAGGTGGGGATGGTCCCCTTTCTGAAAGGGCCATTGCTCAACCCAACTACTCTGGACATTTTTGTTCAGTCTCCCTTTTCAGGGAAGGATGCAAAAAAGGTGTTCTCACTGCAGCTTCACACAATTCTGGTGAAACAGATTATCTGGACTCTTTCATTCAGGATTCAGGTCATGGTATAGGCTTGAGATAGCATTGATCTTGGTCTTGGATGGCATTTAGTGGAAGTGGGATGTAGATAGTGTGCCATCCTTGCTCTTCTTGTCCTCAGCAGCTTTCTGTACCTTCAATCATGGTATCCTTCTGGATCAGCTTGGGGAGTTAGGGTTGAGTGACATTTCTTTGAAGCCAGTTTCAGTTGGTATTTATAAAATCTATCCTGAAGCTCCTATTCTGTGATAAACTGAGCCGCAGGGCTCAGTTTATCTCTCCTGTTTAATATTTACATTTATGTTTTTATTCAGCTGAACAAAGACGGGCTCCTCTAAAAGAGAGAAGCCCCAAATGACAAGAAATCCTTGTATTTATTCTTTCTGATTACATACTGTAAGCAATCCACCCAGCAAAGCTAACACACACAAGATAAAGATTTCACCCAGTAAGTCTGGCACACTGTAGATAAGAAGGAAGAAAGCAGAAGTAGCTAAAAATGTTCCGTTTTGGGTGTTTCCCTAAAGACATTGTACGTTCCTGGATGGGTTAGGACATTGGGTGTTTTCCTTGCTGTCCTTTCATGACCCTGCATCCATGACTCTGCAAGTGCCCAAAGACAGCAGGGCCATCTGCACATATTCACAATTGATACTTCCTATGCTGTCTCCTAATTCCGGGTCAACAGGACTGACCTCCAGGTCAGCTCCCAGTTCCTGGTACTGACCACTGGTTAGTTCCTTATTCTTGCTCTGTTGCCCTGGCTACCAAGCCAGTTTCCTGTTCTTCCTTGTCCTTGCTCTAACTACTACTTTCCTCACTACCATTCTACATGTGTCATTGTACCCGTGAACAAGGCTCAGTTCCTCAATCCTCTTACTTTCTTGTTCTTTGTTCTGCTTACATAAGGAAATGTGTGCCGATCACAATCTTTCACCATCTACTGAAAGGGCACAGTTCTTTCTTTTTACTAAGTATTTCTCAGCAGACATCAGCCTTTATTTTAATTGACCATCAAAGAAATATGTTTGATTTATGCAGAAAGAATTACTAAGATTTTTTTTTCCTTTCACAATACCACTAGTAATTTGACAATATCCATTTTTATATCTCTACCCCAGGTCACCTGAGTGATGTCATGGGTGGCCTGTCCCACTATCTGGAGGCTGTGGGGACCTGGTTGTGTCAGGCTTCAGCTCAATGCAAGTAAGACTGAGTATTTGGACCTTCTGGTGCCACGAGCTTCCCATCTTTGTTCTGGATAGGGTGGCATTGCACACTCTGCTTGATTTACCAGGTAGTAGAAAACTATTAGGTATCATTTCTATAATAAAATGATTGCTTATCACTCGTCAGATGGGCAGGATTGTGCTTATGTCTTGTAGAAGGAACAGTGAAGTTTGGCACAGTTTCATGAACAACCATATTTTTCTCAATTAAATTCATTTTTTAATGTATAGACTTAGATTTTTCTTCATACATTGTTTCTTGCAGAGGTACAATCATCTATCTGCTATCATGGTGGGAGAAAAATGAAGGGTTATTTCTCTCTAGACTAAAGATCTCAAATGGTATAAATTAGCATCATTGACCAAAACTATCTCTCAAATCATAGCTTCTTTCAGTAGACATTTTGCATTTCATCTTCATTTCAGAAGCTTAATTTTTAAGCTCTTTTCCTTTCTTGAAGCATTTACCGATGCTCTGTACTGTGACGGGCAGCTTGCCTAGAAAAAGAGATTTGTTTATATGAAGCTGCATAAATTGCTGAAGGATTGCGGCTGTTGTATGAAAGAAGACATTAAAAAATTCTTTTATTCTTTTAAGCCTTGCACATATAATCGAATTGCAAAAGAGGCAATTTGGAGAATGTAAACTTCTGACCCAGTAAGTTGAATAAGGCTCATCAAACAAATGGTTTAGTAAATTTTTGGATTTTGGTGCTTCCTTATCAGCAAAAATGAAGAAGCACCTGGCAAGTTTCAAGATAAATGACTAGGGAACTGTTTTTAAATTCCTTGATCATAGGTTTTATAGGTCTGATATAGGTGATTTGATTTTGTTGGAAAAAAAATGCATAGCATTTGAGCATTCTGTAGCTCTGAATGTCCAAGCTTACATTTTAAATGTAAAGAAGTAAAAGAAAAAAAAAACATCACTCTGAGAATCCACACTGAAAAATATGAGGCTTTCCAAATGTTGGTAAATAATGGCCTCTCTCCTCTTCATCATAGGTCATACTGACTAGGGCTGCCGAGAGTTGATTTAGTACTTTCTGGAAGTTTTCTATGCTCATTGCAGTCTGCTGTACCTTTGATGGTGAAAATGAAACATCTTGATTAGAAATCAAGGAAACTGAGATAGCTAAGTATCAGATAGGCCTGTAACAATGGAGGTAATCATAAATTGATAGATCATAGCATTTATAAATTCAAATTCAGGAAAGTAAGGAAATAGTCTGATGGAACAATAGAAGCCTATGACATTCTAGGGAAAGGTGAACGCCAGCTCCCAAGCCTTTGATTTTATAGCGGTTTTGAAGGGAGCTTAATAAAATCTTTCCTCTGAATTTACCCAATGTTTGGCAAGTCATGGATTAAACAATTAGGAAAATTGTTTAATTTTCCACCTAAAACAATGAAACTCTGGTTAAAGTTGGGTTGAGTGTATTGTTGTTGCTTCACTATAATAAATGATCAAGAGCAGAAGGAGCAGCTCAGTGTACAGTTGAAGAAGTTCATTGAGGAAGAGATTTATTCCTCTCCCACACTATATTTATTAAAAGCCAACATGGGATGTTTTAAAAAATAGGTCATGCCAGACAACCTTTACTCCATCGTTTTGTCAAAATGACTAAATTACAAAACATGGGAATACTGTAGATGGTGTATATGTAGATTTTGCTAAGCTATTTGATACAATTTATCATAGTCTATTTCTTGACAAAATGAAACAAGGCAGGATCAATGATCCTATTACCAAATGCATTCATCTTGTGAATGTACCCAGTGTATGGTGGTTAATGATTCTATGTCTACATGTAGGGAGGTACGCAGTGGGATATCTCAGATCTGTGCCCAGTGTTCTTTAGCATTTTTTGAGAATGGCTTAAATGGCAGGATAGAAGGAATGTTCATCCAACAGTCAGACATCACAAAGCTGGGAGAGGGGAAGATTGCTAAATCCTCAGAAGTTCGACTCAAAGTTCAAAGAGATTTTGATAGATTGAAACACTGGCCCAAGAACATATTCAACAATGAAAAGTATAAAGTCCTGAACTTAGGTGGAAAACCAGATGCCCAGGTAGTGTTTAACTCAGCAATGCCATTTGTGAGAAAAATCTGGATGTTCTTGTAGACCACAGATTAAATATAATGCAACAGTGTGCTGCAGTTGACAAAAGTTCTAATGCAGTCTGGGTCTGCATTAATAGCAATAGCACTTAGGCTTATATACTGCCCTATCATGCTTTACATCACTATCTGGGCAGTTTATAATGTATTTTCATATTGCCCCCAACAACCTCTGGATCCTTATTTTATCGACCTTGGAAGGATGGAAGGCTGAGCCTCATCAGAATCAAACTCCAGGCTGTGGGCAGAGTTTGCTTGCAATACTGCACTTTAACCACTGCACCTTAAGAATTAAAGACATAGTGTTGAGATGATGGAAAGTTGCAATTCCATTCTATGCTATACTGGCTTGACTATACCTGGGAATGCTGTGTTCACTTTTGGTCCCACACTACAAGAAGGATGCAGAGGAATGGGAAAGAATACAGAGAACTGCAACAAAAATTTAGCTCAGAGGCTAAATCCTATGAAGAACAGTTAAAAGAACTGGTGTGTTTATCCTAAAGAAGAGGAGGCTAAGGCAGTGGTTCTCAACCTTTTTAATGCCGCGACCCCAACCGGTCGTAAGTCGAGGACTAAACCGGTCATAAGTTGAGGACTAAACTGGTCGTAAGTCGAGGACTAAACCAGTCATAAGTCGAGGGCTAAGCCGGTCGTAACTCGAGGACTACCCAACCGGTCGTAAGTCAAGGACTTTCCCTGCCCGGGAGCGCCGCACATGCGTGGTTCTGCCCCCTGCGCCGGCCGAGGCGTAGCTGGCAAGTGGCAGAGATGGAGCAGGCCGACCACCAGCTGGCCCAGCCCAAGGGAGGTAAGGCACCCGCCGGAAAAGGGGAAAAAAATGGCGGACAAAAAAATGGCGGACAGCCTTGCTTGGCGACCCCCATGAAATGGTCTATCGACCCCAAATGGGGTCCCGACCCACAGGTTGAGAACCACTGGGCTAAGGGGAAGCATAATAGCAGCCTTCCAGTATTTGAAAGGCTGATAAAAGAAGGCAATGTGGATTTATTCTATATAGTGCCGAAAAGTAGGAGAGGAATCAGTGGATGGAAAGTTTATAGAGAGATTTTGATCTAAAACAGGGGCGTCAAACTGCCGGCCCGTGGGCCGGATGCATCATAGCAAAACTACATCCTCTCCATTGCCGGCAATGGCAAAAAAGTTGTGACATGTCACGACACATCATGTGACATTGCAAGTTTGACGCCCCCTATCTAAAGTCAAAATATGGAACAATTTCCTAATCAGGAGAGCAGTTAAACAGTAGAAAAAATTGCCACCTGGAATCATGGGTCCTTCATCACTGAAGGCTTTCAAGTAAAGATAGCCATTTGTTTGGGATGCTCTTCTTACTCTGCCAGGCACTCTGCCCACCTGCTCTCTTGACTGCTGTGCCTGGCTCTCCCTCTGGCTGCCCACAATGAGTTGTTCATGTGGAGTTGTCCTACAGTGACTTGGCAGAGACAACTTGGCAGTGGCGAGCTCGCGGTGGTGACCTGGCTACGCCGAGCTAGCTGTGCTGAGTTGTCCTAGACCAGGGGTAGTCAACCTTGGCTCTTTTATGACTCGTGGACTTCAACTCCCAGAATTCCTGAGCCAGCATGGCTGGCTCAGGAATTCTGGGAGTTGAAGTTGACGAGTCATAAAAGAGCCAAGGTTGACTACCCCTGTCCTAGACCTTCTGGCAGGAGCTTGCATGAGAAGATATCCAAGAACTTTCTCAATCCTGTGATTCCATGAAAAGAAATGAATCCATAAACCCATTAAATAATAAATTTATTAAAAATTATAAGTCAACCTCAGTCAAAAAAAATCCAAACGCCCTCTTAAAGAGGACTGCCTTTGTCCTCTTCCAAAATGTCAACATTTAATCATATACTTACTTTTAGAAAATCATGAAGAAAAGAGTTCACAACGAGGCAAACTGTTAGATTCTCAGTGTTACAGTGTTAAGTAAAGATATCTTTTTATTGTTGATTCTGAATTGTTGAAATTCTTTTTTTGATAACTTGCTATATCACTAGAAAAGGAAGGAACAAATAAGTTCCAGATCATCTGATTGCAAGAAATGTTTGAAGTCATAGAGGGCAATGCTGAGTTCCTGTTTAACAAGGCATTTCTAATCCAGGAGTGTAACCCATTTGCTTGGCATAGTTTATCTCCAGAAAAATCCATGTAGTATTGCAGCCAAAGATGAATTATTTCATTTGAGTTCAGGGTCAATGTCTTCTAGCATGGTTTCCAGAGTTATAAATTTGTATGAAATATTTTTTTTAACAAAATGTTGAAATCTTTTATTCTCAAATGCTCATAGCAGACAAGCCGATACGCCAAAAATACTAGCCAAATTATATATAGGACTATCTGGATTTTTATAGCATTTCATTTATATCATCCATAGGTTTTGTATAGTTTTATTTTTTTTAATATTGTAAACTGCCCAGTGTTACCCTGTGCTAAGATGGGCAGCCAATACATTTAAAACAAACAGACAAACAAACAAATAAAATACTGGTTTATAGGTATTCATGCAAAATGGGAATGTGTTATCTTAGATGCATTAAAATGTACTATAATTTATCAAGATGCAATTTGCTAATAAAAACTTTAACATTCTTTGAATATACTATGAAAACTGAATTTGCAACAAAGCTGGATCTCTGATCAGGATTATATGGGAAGCTGCCAATGGCATGAGTTTTTTTCTCTCTTTTTAATTGAATTAAAAATAGAGAAAGCAATACAAAATGAGGAAGCCCACAAGTGGGATAGCATCAATTAACCTATCCTTCTGGATCAAAAGGTTAGGAGTAGGGGGTGCTGTATTGCAGGGCCTTTTCTCCTTCTTCCAATGCCAATTTAAATTTATGTTAGTAGCACAGGAGAGGACTATCCATAGGCTTCTTTTATATGAGGTGCCTCAGGTTTTGGCTATTAATGTCTACTCCTGTTTCACATTTACAGTATATAAAACCATTGGGTATAATGTAAAATCAAATCTACAGATGATATTGATCTGGGGGAAATTGCTAATGGTTTTGAAGACAAACTCAAGATTCAGAAGGATCTTGAGAACTTGAGTGTTGGGCTCCATCCAACAAGGTACAGTTCAGTGGTGAGAAAAGTAAGGCAAAAGTTAGCAAGCAAGTAAAACTTAGGCAGGAAAAACTCTATTGTGCTCATTTCTATTGAAAGCAAAATAATTCAGGCAAGTTTTTTCAGAAATTCTGTTTTGATTAGCATCCCTTGTCTACTGTTATCTCCTTGACCTTGATTAAACTGCTAGTCTCCATAGCAACTATGCATGTGAGCGTATAATTGAAACCTGAAGCAGGACAGTGGTTTTGTGAACTGTATTGGCTCCCAATGTCCTTCTAAGAATATGTTTCAGTCAAGGAACTGATTACCAAGTCCTTGATGGCACAGGGCCAGTTTACTTTTGGGACGACCTTTCCCCAATAGTTTCTGCCCAGCTATCTAACAGCATAAGTATGCTCCAGATCCTCTTAATCAAACAGCAACGTTTGATGGAACAGGGAGACATGCCTTCTCTGCTGTGATCCTCCCCTATGAAACCCCAACCCTAACTCTAGGAGAGACCCAGCTCTTGGGTGCTTGGAAGAGTTAGGTTTAGGGTTAAAACTAGAAACTAAAAGGTATGACAATGAGATACAATCTCACTCATATGCTTTTATATGAGTGAGAACATTGTGACATGTGGAAAATCATTCCATAATAGACATTTTATGAGTGTGCTTACATTATGTTCTCCCAAAAAAGTTTGCTACCTTATTTTAGAAGAATTATTGGTTCAAAACACTACAGCCTTAAAATTGGAAGGTTGAATATTCCATAACCCTTTCTTGAATTAACAATTGTTCTTAGTATTTCTCGTATGACATTTTCTTCCTCATCTGCTAAGGCCTTACCCTGATTTCTGGTAGCAATTAAGGAGCAGAAGGGCTACATGAAATTGAGCTTCAGATAATTTTCTTCATTTGTCAGTTCTGTGCTTGATGTTGTTTGCTGTCTCCTGAATCATTTGTGAGCTTCTTATGGAACAGCTTATTTCCTTGGAGCTATTGGCTTTCAACATAGAATCTTGGAAATAGAAGTATTATGTTTCAGATTAGCATATGTCAACACCTTAAGGAGTAGAGATTTATTAAAACAGCCATTTGCATCAGATACAGGTCAGGGACCTCTATGTTCATATCAACAATATTAGCACTGTCTGCATATCTAAATTCATCACTGTTTCTTAGGTAGCTATGAGGCTAGTTTTTATCAAGCTACGAACCCTACGGTCTTTAGAACCGCTACATGCTTCTAATTTGCCAACAGTGTGAGAGGGAGAGAGGGGAGAATTCTGAACCTACAGGTGTCCTTATCAGTGTGAGAGCCGGAGCTGTTGAAGAGTCGTTTTGATGAACTAAAGTTTCTTCTCATAATAATTACTGAATGATGTATTGGACAATGTGACCTGAACCTGTCAGAGAGGGGAGGGGAAGTTATATCCTTTTATTTTTTTATAACATATTTTATTAATTTTTTAACATGGTCATCTTAATATTCGGTAAACAGTGTGTTGTCTGGGTTTACATTTAAAAAACATTCGCTAACCAATGGTTTCTATGATCTATAATCCACATAATAGCTTTACTTAATTTCCTCTTCTTCCCATAATGCTCTCTTTTACCAACCCTAAGTTAATACAATTCTTATTGTTTTGATAGATAACAATTGAATATATATTTCTTTCTAATATTTCCACAAATAATAATCACATCAATATAATATTTCTTTTCTATCTAGTCATTCTGGTTGCCTCATCATAGATCCCATTTATAGTTCTTGTTTACGTTTGTTTTCCCCATAATATTCAAGACATTCTTTCTGGTTAAGATTTTCTCAAAGTTAATTACATTGAGATATTTGATTCTATTTTTTCTCATGTAAACCATCCCATAACTTTTACCTTACTTAAGGAATAAATAAGGAGAAAAAAGAACAAGAGTAAAGAGGATAAAAAGATAGTATACTGTACTACTGAAAGTCCAGGTTTCCCCTAAGCTAATGCATATTTATTTCCAAAAATTTTCCATTCTTTTTTTACCATAATTAAGAATATATTTAATCTTTAAATATTCCATTTAATAAATCAAGTCATTTGGTCTTTTAACTCTTATTGAAAACATTTTTTTTTTCAATCCATTGTAATTTTCTTAAAATCAATCACATTTAAATATCTAAAATATGTCCTTATATATAAGCCATTCTAATTCTTTTATATTACTCATATCAAGAAATAAGAAAAGAGAAGAAAGAGAGAGTACTATGTTATTTGAGGGACTCCTCCCTCTTAAAAATAAAATTCATATCCAAAATCTTTCTATTACTTTAACCATATTCAAACAGGTGTTTCTTTTTTAAATATTCTCTCTGATAAGTCCCATCATCTATTTTCTTAATTTTCAGAAGCAGTAACAGAAAGAATCTCAGAGTTGTCTCTTAAAAAAGTGAAAGAGAAAATGAATTTTCCAAGGATGTCTTCTTTAAGGGATTATATGCTTTGGTAATTTGTTCCTTCCATATCTGATCAAAGATACAGTATGAGGGCTTCCGTGAAACTAGGATGGTTGGTTAATCTGGGAGAATCAAGTGCAGACACACCCTATCAATGTTTGACTGTGATTTAAGGTAGATTTCCAGTTTGACATCATTTAAAAGTGAAAGATTAAATTACACACAGGAAACTGCAAGCATGTTTTGTGATTACAGGATTAGAGATTTATTTAAAATGGGAACTATCTCTAGGCACAGTAATGCTACAAAAAAGTGTGAGATAATATACTTTTGCATTTACCAATCCCATCTCCTCAAACCTGAACAAGATTGCATTAATAGTAGGTCATATTTATTGTCAAATCACTATTGGAAACATATTCCATTACTTTGGGACTATCAAAAACTTGACTTTGTTTCATTCTCCAGTGGCTTGTTCTTTCTTCCTCTTCCTCTCTCCGTTCTGTGCTCTCATTTTGATGAAGGTTGAATTCCAGTGTCTAAATATATATTTTACAGCCAATGTATTAACTAAATTATATTTCTTAGACCATTACTGCAATGTGCTCTACATAAAGAGTATGTAAAAGCTTCACTAGCTGTAAAATGCAGTAGCATAGGCAGTTATATGTGTTTCTAGAAGAACACATGTTATACTTCTGCTCTCCACCAGCATTGGTTACCATTCTCTTTTCATGTCTAAATCAAAGTGCAGATTTTACTTTTAAAATGCATGGCATTGGACCAGGTTATATGAAAGACTGCCTCTCCTTAATTACATCTGTCCATTCCATCAGATTCAGTAGAAAGAGATTACTGTGAGTCCTGTGGATTAAGAAGTTTCACCTGGTAAGTAGTGGTGGGTGTTTTCTGCTGTGCCCCCCTAGCTTTCTGCCCCCCAAGGGAAATTGTAAGTTGTTTCCTCAAGAGAATTTTGTTGCCAGGCATGGTGACTTGTGAAATATTGAGATGGTCCCAGTGTAATTAACACCTACTCTTTGACTAATATTTTTTAGTTTTTTGTCTTTTATCATTTTAAAATTATAAATAATAATTGAAAATCACAAAATACAAATAATAGAAATAGAATTACTTTGGCAACAATCCCCAAGCATAATACCAATAGTGATAGGTGCAATTCCAAAACATCTGGAGCACCACTTGACATGATTAGCATTGACAAAATCACCATCAGTCAATTGCAATAGGCAGTTTGACTTAGAACAGCTTACATCCTGCAGTGATACCTTTAACGCTCCCACAGAGTGGGTCTCCTCAGGGACGGCAGCCGGTTCGTTACAGCCGACCGCTGGGGGTCCCCCTCCCGGAAGAGACACCCACGGGGGTGGGAGACCTTGCTTGATGGGGGGCTCTAGGCCTACTAAGGCCTAGAGGAATGAAAGGCGGCGTGGGAGTTCTGTACCGAAAAAGTCGTTCGCCCGGACCGGATCGGAGGATTTTAAATCGGGGTTTTTTTTTTAAGAATAATTTTAACTGCACAACTTTAAATATTGGTTTAATTTGGTTTTACTGGTGGGGGTTGTAAATATGTCTATGTTTTTAAATATGTTGTGAGCCGCCCTGAGTCCCGTTGGGAGAAGGGCGGGATATAAATCAAAATAAATAAATAATAAATAAATAAATAAACAGCAGCAAAAACAGCATCTGCCTATCTCAGGTTCTTGGGAAGGACTCAATGGATAGATATGAATCCCAAATCCAATGTTAATATCTGGCTCATTGTGTAACAAACCATAACAATAGTAATGCTTGTTTGTATATATGTTTGTTTATGTTTTTAGCTTTGTTGTATGCCATCCAGAGTCCCTTGTTTGTGAGATGGATGGCCATATAAATATGATGGATGGATGGATGGATTTCAAATACAGTTTCTTGGACTTTTCCTTATGAAAGGTTGAAGGTGAAACCATCTTCCTCTGGCAGGGCTCTGAGTACTGATGGGTTTGTGTAGTAATTGAAGTTCAAACAGTGTAGCTATTTCAAAGTCTTGGCCATAGCAGGCAATAGCACTTAGCACTTAGCCTTACATATCACTTTATGGCATTTTACAGCACTTGCTAAGCAGTTTACAGAGCCAGCAAATTGCCCCCAACAATCTGAGCCCCTATTTTACTAACCCTAGAAGGGTGGAAGGCTGAGTCAACCTTGAACAGATGAGAATCAAACTGCTGGGAGCTGGCAGAATTAGCCTGCAATACTGCATTCTAACCACTGTGCCACCATGGCTCTAATACAGGAGTCTTTAAACTTGGCCCTTTTATGACTTGTGGACTTCAACTCCTAGAATTCCTCAGCCAGGCATGCTGGCTGAAGAATTCTGGGAGCTGAAGTCCACAAGTCACAAAAGGACCAAGTTTGAAGACCCCTGCAGTGCGAATTTTAATGACACACTGCAAAAATCTCTTTATCTAAGATGTTGCTGGTTGGCTGTTTTCTGGTTTTAGACCTGCTTTGTATAGAAAAAAATATATTTGAGACAATAAACGAAGTTTATGATTTTTGGTATTACAATAGTCATGTTTATTTGTATAATGCTTCTAGAAACATGAGTCAAAATAGAATAGGGATTGAAAAGATAATTGGCATGGGTCTGAGATGAGAATACAATAAAAGCAAGAAATATAAATGGTAGAACATTACTTATATACCCAAGGGCATTTGGTGGGAAGGGAAAACAGATTGTATTGTAGCCTCAGTATGCTACTGGAAATGTTAGTATAGGTAATTGGAAAAGTTTATGCTCTGCCAGCCCTTGCAGCCCAGGATATCTGCTGCCATCAACAGAAGCCTAGAAAAGTCAGCATATTGCAGCCATCCCTTTAATGAAATGTGGAATAATGATGTGTGATAGGATCCCTCAAGGGTTTGTGAGACAGAGAAGCAGAAATAATGAGACCCAAAAATCTGTCATAACCCCATGACATTGCCTTCATCTTGTCCCCAGCTAGATGGAAGCAGCATAGGGACTGGCAATGGGAATAGTTAATGTCCTGCTGGTATGGTTTTCTGCCAAATCAAGGATGAGTGGAAATCAGTTTAAAGGGGAACAAAATCAATGTACTGTAAGTATCTTTAGATCGTGGCATTAATCCTTTGGAGAGCCAGATTGTACTTCCCCAAACTCTTTCTTTCTGCTCAACATCCTCGTTTTGAATAGATCTTAGAGATTTGATAACACTTCACTTCCCTTGTCTTCTTCTTCCTTATTGTATTTCTTTAAAACCATTTTTTTCTTTACTCAAAAAGTTTGACATCCCTTTCCTAACAATTTTTCAGATCAAAGGAAGAATGGAAGGTCATCACTACTCATTTCTATATCTTTAAAAGTGAAACTACTATAAAGCTCTTATATGTTCATCCCATTCTTTTAAGTGGAGTTTACTCTTCAATAAATGTGGTTACAACAGTGGCTGGCTAGACTTACTTGGATATAAATCCATTAAAGGAGATTGTAGTTCTGAGTGTAAATTGTTGGATTTTCTTTCATTTTGTAATAGTTCTTATCAGAGAACCTAAAAGCAGGGACTATGTCTATCTCCTTTTCCTTTTCCTCCAGTTCAGCTGGCCTCTTTGGTGTAAGAAAAGTTTTAGTTACTTCCTTTTGAAGGTCATCACTGAAAGCGTATTGTTTCCCATAAGATGCACATATACCATTAGAGCATATAGTTTTTGCTTATTGTTTTTATTCTGTTTTTAATTATTAGCTGCCCAGGGTTATTTATTTGAGTTAGGGAACTATATAAATTTAATAAATAAATTAATATGGGCAAGTTGACCGCATACAGTAGATACTGTGGGTGGTCATACCAAACCACAATGATCATCATATTCCATAAAACCACACCAAATTTTAGTTTCCAATTTAGTGTTTTTCTCTGTTCTTCCTCCCAATCATTCTTGGGTGATGTTTTTTTTTTTTTCTTCCTCAGGGTGGATTGTAATTGTGCCTTATAGCTTATCTTGATAAATGTGTGCTTATGTGTCTTTCTCTGTGTTATTATTCCTTTCTCATGCATTAAATCAACTAAGTGGCTTTCTCATGGATATAAGGACATAAATTATATCAAGCTAATTATATTTCTTTTTATCTAATATTTCTTTGGGTGACATAACCCTTGATTGGCTTTAAAAATGTATCATGGAACTTGGTCACTTTGTATCCACAGATTGTTTTTTACCCTCTGCAATAGTCCTTGATTATCCAGAATGGAAGCTATAATTTTCTCTAGATATTTCAGATATATTAAGGATGATTTGCCACTGAAAATCTTTGACATTGCAACTGTTTGACTGCTCAGAAAAAAAGAATTCTACATTTAATGCAGAAATGGTTAAAGCTTCTTAGAACTGCATTTGGATAAATCATTTACAATCAATAATGTTATACCTTTAACCCCTTTTATTGCACTTTTTTTGATTCGTTACTCAAAAGTATTACCTAGAGAACTTTTCATGAATGCTTTTCAATCTATACAGTTTTTGCAAAATATTAATGCCAAACTTATTACAGCTTATTTATTTATACTGGATAATGAGACTTTGGTTGATCAACACTAGTATTTGATGCATGTATGTTTTGAATATAAAAATATTCCTGATTTGACTTCCGGTGGCAGGCGATTTCGTCGGTCGCAGCTGTTTGCTGCCTCCCGCCTGTTTTGCGTAAAAGCC
>NW_015387640.1:455184-483165 GCF_001527695.2 Protobothrops mucrosquamatus
ATATTCCTGATTTGTAAATATATTTATCTCAGGAACTTCAAGAAGAACCCATAATGAAATGGATAAGAAATCTAATTTATACTGATTATTGGTAAATACAGGCAGTCCTGTTACAACATTTTTATATCTTTTTATTCCATTTGGAATGTTGTGGCATTTAATGAATGTTTAGCTGCCATTAAATGCTAACAGGCATGAGGATGGGGTCTTTTATATTCACAACAGTTATCCATATGTATGCCTAGTCAGAAAATACCATTCATCAAAAAGTAAAGTTACTCCCTGTTACAATTATTTTAATCTTCCAAGATGCTATTTACAACTGTAGCTCATCTTGTTGGTTTTAAAGAAAGGTTGTCACATATAGCAACTTTATGTATGGTATATGAGTCTCAAAGGCATTCTTATAAAATGTTGATGGAGACTGTCACATCTAAAGTCAGATTGGATATGGGGCTTAAAAGTGGTCAAGAGAAATGTCCATGGGTATACATCATCTTGATAATCTAAAATGAAAGGGGCATGAATTTAAAAGGCTTAGAGATGGCAATATGGATTAGAGATGAACTGAACTTCCTTAACAAAACTGATGGAGATTGTGGAATAGACTTATTATATTCAATCAAAAGATGTTGTCGTTCAACTAGCACGAAAAACTGAACAACAAATGCTACCGAGATATTGGCAACAGAAAATTATGACTTTGGGTAATGAGATACAATTGTTGGGAAAGATTCAAGTTATAATTTTAAGGAAAAGTTTTATTATTAAGAATCAGTTGATGATACTTGATCCTGGACAGATTACAGATAATGATTGCAATGGTCTACAGTAGATTAGAAGCCGTAGTGGACTTTCTGCATGTGAAATACAATAATAGATTGCTAACAGAGGGCTTTTAAGTTTAGTGTTGTTCTTTGCTTTATTTATTAACTGATTTTTTTTTACAGAAAATAGATAGTAGGTCAAATTAGTTGGGCAAATAGAGTTGTAGAAGTTTATAAATTGTAGACCTGTTTTGCAAGGGGGGGGGGAAACTATTATTGTTGAAAGATATTTATCAGTATTCAACTGGGGGAACAATATATGTATTGATTTTTATGCACATTTTTTGGTCTTCAGTTTTTGCTTTGTTGTTTTTATTTTTTTTCAGTTGACGTTTGTATTGTAAGTTTGGAAATAAAATTTAAAAAATCAAGATAATCTAAAATAACTAGCAGAATCTCTATATAGGGTTTCATATAGCACTTCTACCAGCACTGCATAAACTTTCTAATTGGTAGAATACATGCAATAATATTTTGTATTGTTAATACAATATTGTATTGCATGTACTTTATATTAACAATATTTGTTAATATTATTTTGTATTTGCATTTTGAGACAGAGGAGGGATGAGCAAAAAAATACCATGACTATTCCAGTAGTACAGACTTCAAGCAGATTTGCACAAGATGTGAAGGTCATCTCAGCTACTCAGCAAAAGTAAGCTGGAACCTATGTAGGAAAGATGCTGGAGGCAGATGATCACTTTAATGACAATGGCAAAGGCATCATTTTGTACTGTGTGGGAAAAAGTAATGATATTCTACCAAGAAAAATATATGAATAGAAAATTCATTGACTGATGATATAGTATTGGATAATGGGCCCAGCAGGTCAGATGGCACTCAATGGGCAATGGAGAAAAAGCTGAGGATCCCTTGTAGTACCAATGGTGTTTATGACATGTATAGATTAAAGCTTTCAGGATCTCTAGTTGCTGATGTTGCCGTGCAAGAAAAGAAAATTTGAAGTTACAAAGACAGAATTATGATAGGTACAGAGAATGAAAGAAGCATGAACATGAGAAAGCTCAGCACAGTGAAAGATGAAATGAATTTACTGCACATTGTCATCTTAGGTATCAGTGAACTGAAGGGAAGGCTTCAACCCCCAGTGCCATTATGGTTGCAGAGCTCAATACCAACCTCAGATCTTATACAAATGGGCAGCCATAACAATTGAAATTACAGATTAAATAAATAAATATTTATGGTCCCATCCAGTGATCCTTTAATATGACAATAAACTAAGTTTAAGCTCCAATGGCTGATGGAGAAGAGATAGTTGACACGTTTTATTGTCATGATTAATCTGAAATCAACAATATCTGCTGCTTTTCACTAAAGACTGGCATGCCAAAATTGGAAATATTAAGGAGGATAATGTTGTGGCCCATATGGCCTATGAATCCAAAATGAATGCAGAATGACTTATCAATTTCTGTCAATCCAATTATTTCTTTATTGCTAACACAATCATCAAAGAACTAAAGCAATGCCTATGTACGTGGACATCACCTGATGTCTACATTTTTGGTACAATTAGTGGCTAGTGGCTAACAATAGAACAGATCTCATTCTTATTATGTACAAGTTCCAAGTTAGGCTAAAGTGGAAGAAGAATACCATTCAGTTTACACTATATGATCTTGGGCATATATATGCATACTATATAGCCAACCGTTTTCAAGGAGAACATCAGGAATCATTTTGAGGTCCTGAACCTCATTGATAAGGAACTAGAAGAACTTTAGATTGAACTTAAAGTTAATTGTGAATGAAAAAGACTTCCAAAGATCAAGTAACAGAAGAAAACAAACTATATATCAAAACAGCAGTGGAAATTGAAAAACAGAAACAAAAACCCAAAACCCAGAAAGAAAAACAAAGTCAAGACAGACATTAACAAGAAAGAAATTAACAAAGAATTACAAATAACTGTTAGAAGAGACAAGATTTAGTATTACAACAATATTTGTAAAGACATAAAAGAGGGAAACAGGAAAAAAACCAGTCTTCTAAAGTTCTCTGAACTCAGGAAAAGGTTCTCACTTCAAATTGGTATGGTAAAGGATGCCCCTGGACAGTTAGTAACTGATTCAAAGAAGATCAAACAAAAATGGAAGGAGTATAGTGAAACAATAGAGTTGTCAAGAACCCAGATATCTTAGAAAATATTTCCTATTTACAGGACCTATAGTACTAGATATTGAAGTGAGATGAACACTTCAGTCATTAAATATCTAAATAAATATGGCAAGCAATAGAAGAATCAGTTTTTAAAAAAACCTGTAGTAATTCATTAAATATCTAATGGCAAGCAATAGAAGAATCAGTAAAAATTCTAACCAAACTTTGCCAGCAAATATGAAGAACATCACAATAGCCAAGAGAACAGATGAAAACAATCTACATAACAATATCAAAGAAATGAAACTTACAACGTTTGAACAGTGTTGAACAAGAGCTTTGATTTTACACACTAATTATGCTTGGGATAATCCAATGAAGATTAAACCCCTACATAGAAAGGAAGATGCCAGGTGTTTAAGATGACTTTAGAAAAGGCTAAGAATCATGAAATCATTGCTGATGCATGCTGTATATTGAGAAAGCCAAAAAATAGCAAAAAGCGGCCAATGCTTTACTTGATTATAGAAAGACCTTTAGTTGTACTGATCATGTTCAATAAATAGAATATGGTTTTTAAAAATAGGAATTCTTAAACATCTCACTTGGCAAAGAAATGAGACAAGACTACATACTTCCCCTTTATTTATTCATCCTGAATATATATTGAGGGATTTGAAGAAATTTAGCATGGTTTTAAAATTAGAAAGAGAAGCATCAATAATTTGCACTATGCTGATGGTATTTCTCAGATAGCTGAAAATGCAAATGATCTGCAAGCTCTAATAAAGAAAGTCAAGGAGCACAGTGAAAAAATGGCACTAAAATTAAATATAAAGAACAAACTAAGGACAACAGGTATTACAAACAGCTTTAGAACTGGCTATGAAGATACCAAAATGGTGGTTAGCTTCTACATTTTAGGATCATCCATCAGCATAAAGGAAGAAGCATTCAAGATATATGTCCTAGATTAGCACTTGGAAGAACAGCAATGAAAGTCTTGGAAAATATATTAAGATGTGTTGATGTGTTTAACTTGCAAAAATCAGAACTTTGCAGACAACATGGAAGTAAAAGTTGGACTTTGAAGAAACAGGATAGAAACAGTATTAGTGCTTCTGAACTTTAGTTTGAGAAGACACCTGGAAACACTGAGGGTGGCCAAGAAAACAAACAAATGGACCATTGAATAAATCCACACAATATTCTCACTCAAAGCACAAATAAATAGATCGAATTATCAGATTTAGGACACATATGCAAAGACATAACTCTAGGCAGTTATGCTGGGAAAGAAACTATAAGAGGGTGACCAGCAATAAGATCGTGACTGGTATAGGGTCTCCTGCTTCAGCAGTGGGTTGAACTCAAAGATCTCCAAGGTTCCTTCCAACTCTGTAATTCTGTTATTCTGTTAAGGTGAATAGACTCAGATACAGTAGTGATGGAGATACCATTGGAAAACCTGAAGGATCAAGTCGGAGACAGATTCTTCTGGGGAAAATCTATCTGGGTGGTTACTAAGAGTTGACACTAGCTTAATGGCACATTATTATCATCTTAAGTCTAATGAGGTGCTGCGGGTTGAAAAACTCCCATTCAGAAGGATAATGCTAATTAGAAATTCCTGGAATCTGTATCCAACATATCTTCAGGATACTAGCATGGAAATGTGGTCTAAATATTTATCCTTTGAAGGTTATACTGATGCGAGTACATATATTTTTATCATTGAGAACTTTTTTAGGCTCATAGTTATATAGATCTCCATAATCCAGCACTTCACATACTTTTAATAGAGGTACATTTGTATGGAAGCTGAAACTGGAACATTGCACAGAATCAACAAAATGTCCAGCATGTGCACATTCAGTTATTAAATACAGAAGTGTGACATTATGTTCATTACTGTTCTTTGTAATTTAGCTTCAGCCCATCACTTATAGATGTCCATTATTACCTTTTGTTGTTCTCAGTGCCAAGAAATGTCACTGCTTTCTTTGTACGTATTCTGAAAGTCACTTATCCAGGCAAGTACAGCATGTCACGTGTGTCCTTGTTTCTTGTTAACTGTTGGTTTTCCTTTTTTTTCAGGCTTCAATTAAAAAGTAGAACTACACTCCATTCCCCAAGTTATTACATATTTGTAATTCATACATTGCAATCCGAATGCCAAAAAGACAAACCATTTCCAAATAAGTCCCAAGGTGCTTTTTCAGGAGGCAACTGGACTTTCTTGTTTTTTTTCTTTGAAGACGTTTCATTTCTCATCCAAGAAGCTTTTTCAGCTCTGACTGGATGGTGGGAAATGGGAGGATTTATATTCCTTGCAGACAGCTGGTCATTTGCATTCATTTAGAGACCTGGATGACTGAGAATCTCCATCTCCATCATATCCAATCTGATTGGATATTTTGTATTAAGTTTTCTCTTGATTTCTCTTCAAGAAGAATTAACAATTTGATAAACAAGGAAGTGGGAGATGTGGGGGGGGGGAAGCCACATCTGACACCATAATTCTCCAATCTTCAAGTCTAACTACCCATCCAACACTCTTTACAAACCCTCCAATAATTTTTAATTTTGTAAAATGGTTGACCTACAGACAGCATATCTTGAAAAATAATTGGATCCCTTTGAAAAAACTGCCTCGAAAATGAAAATACTCAAGTCTTCATATCTCAGAGGCTTTGCTTTTTCTCATGCTGACCAGTTCTTCCAAATACTATCATAATACATATATAAATATTAACCACTATAGTATGCTATAATATTGCAATTTATACTTTCACATTTGGTGTGTTTCAGTGTTCTGCAGAAAGAGAAGTATTAGAAAGCATACTTACTAATGTCTAGAAAAGCTCAAGTTCTGTTGATTGCCCTGATTCAACATTGGTGAACAAATGTTTCTTTGGAAGTCCTAATCTAATGATCTTATTGGACAAATAACCTACAAATGTAGATAAAGCTGGAGTAACAAAAATATTTCTGGTTCTTTTCTGTTAAAAAAAAAAGACAGAAATAATTTTGTTACACCAACAGAAAATAGAAATATATGTAGTGAAGTAGGATTTATGTTTTGCTGAGTTTCCCTACGAGATCATAGTCTAACAAAGAGACTTAGGTTCAAATTTTCTTTAAGCTCATGCTGAACCCTCACAATTTTGCTTCCTATTGGAAAAATGGTTTTAACAATGTTATAGGAGAGAGAGAGAGAGAGAGAGAGAGAGAGAGAGAGAGAGAGAGAGAGAGAGAGAGAGAGAGAGAGAGAGGGAGAGAGAGAGAGAGAGAGAGAGAGAAATTATTTAAAAAGTGTGGTAATGAAAACATTCAGAGATGATGAAAGCTATAATCAAAAGTTTCTAACGATCCAATCATTTCTGATTTCTGCAGTGTAATTTATGGGCTGTATTGCTGTAATGTATATCCCTGTTCTCAAGCACAGAGAAACAGAGAAGAAATAAACTGTCCTTTGAGGTTCTTTACTAAGGTAAATATGTCCTAAGGGCTGTTGAAATTATTTTGAATTTATATAGATAAAGATGTATATGTAGTGTGAGTGGTATACTGCTTTGTATGTTGCCACCCAGATCCCTAAATTGCTCTTATTTTTTTATTTTATTTGATTTGATTTCTATACCTACTCATCAGATAAGTGACTCTGGGCAATGTACATCATAAAACATAAAAACTATTAAAACAGTACAGTATGTATGTATGTATGTATGTATGTATGTATGTATGTATGTATGTATGTAAAATTGTTACTATAGATGTAGTAAAGTGCCAGGAAACAGGCACCTTAACTTACCTGGGTTCCCAAGTCCATGCACACAACTAGGGCCTTATGAAAAGTCAACAGGGTTAGGGTTATCTGATAGGGAGAATATTCCTTAGGGCAGGAACTACAGCAGAGAAGGCACATCTCTTCTTTGGCATCAAAAATGTGACTTCCTCTTCTTTAAATGGTTCACCAAACATGCTAAAATATGAATATTAATCAATTCCATAGTTATAGGTTAATTCCCTGGACTTACAGAGTAATTGGACAAGAAAAAATAGCTGATATGTTGCAATGCACGGAGGTGCAAATGAATTGACAAATGCATTTTAACCTGATTTAATTCACATGTCAGTGGGCTTGATTTTATTTATCCTGGCTGGTGTCCCAACTCTCCTTCTGTCCCACAGGTTATTATTTTATTACTCTTCTGAAAAAAGGGATGGGAAAACTACCTCCTTCATCTGATGGTGCACCAGCAAAAATCAGCAACACAATCCTTCAGGGTGCCATAAAAACAGGGCTTGGAAGCTAATGCAAGCTGCCAGTTCTGAATTTTCTACCTCTGTGCTAAGAATATGTAAGCCATTACTCAGTAAATTTTCATTTGAAGTTTACTATTGTTTTGAAATTGAACTTCTAATGTACTGCAATTGATTGGCAAAATATAGTAAAAAATTGAAGCCATCTTTTTTTAAAAAATAAACTTTTCCCAAGTTTAATACTTAGTCACAAGTACAGATTCTTATAGATGCTGTTTACAGAAATTTTCAATGTTTTCAAAATATATAAGTCATGATGAAATGAATCTAATTGCTTTGGGCTAAAGTATAAGCCTGCAAAGCAAAACTAGAAATTGTAAAACCTGTATAAATGCTTCTCTAAGAACAGCAGAAAAATGTTTCGATAAGTGAACACATCACCATTTTGACTTTTATGAGCTCTCTTTCTCACAGAGATTCCTAGATAAATATTTTAATTTTGACAAACATAATATCAGTTCTGATGGAAAGAATTCTGAACATATATTTTCAGATATTGAGGGAGGGAGTTCTCTCAACACACGGAAGTGAGAGGAGGAGGAGGAGGAGGATGAAAAGGAGGAGGAGGAGTTAAATGTAGGTGTTTATAAGGAGGATAGATGACATTTTTCACATTAGCTATCAAGTCACGTTCCGGTAAACATATTAGAAAATAAAAGAAATTGGGAAGTTTGGTAGCAAAACAATGAATGAATAAGTCTTTAACAACCCTTTGAAGTTACAATGGTGCTAAAAAAGTGGCTTACAAGTGGTCCTCACACTTATGAGTATTGTAGCATCCCCTTAGTTACATGATCAGAATTTGGCTGCTTGGCAAATGGCATGTATTTACAGCAGTTACAATATCCTGGTGTTACATGATCACCACTTGCAACCTTACCAGCTAGCCTCTGACAAGCAAAGTCAATGGGAGAAGCCAGATTCACTTAACAGCCATGATGATTTGCTTAATGACGATGGCAAGAAGGTCATAAAGTCAAGCATGGCTCCCTTCTGTCGCTCCCTTCTGGTCCGGTTGTGATTGTAAGTTAATGTAATACATGATATTAAATCAGACAGACCCCATTCTTTCGATTTAGAAAACGAAATGTATTCATTCAGAAATAGATATACAAATGAATAAATGAATGGATGTGTGTTTGTGTATCCATATGTCCATGTCTATATCTGTGTCTCCATATGTAACAAAGGCACAAAACTACTAAGATTTAGCAAAAGCAGCTTAACAAAACTAATTCAAGAAAATTCTGTTTTTAAAATAAACTACTCAATGTATCTCTGAAGAAATCTAGAATATGTGCACATTTGCTTGAAAAATCAAAGATTAAGAGGAATATCCAATGCTCTTGCCTAATGACAGAAATCTGATCAGTATTCAGATTCCTCGGGAAACGGAAATAAAATGTGGAATTTCAATATGGATATCTTGGGTGTTTTTAACTCAGAATTTCCATTTTTGGAAAAGTGCCATATATCTGCAGCTATAATAGATTAGCATTTGACTCTAGGCATTCTGCATCAGGATCCAAAAGTGGTAAACAGCCATCAATATTAATAACTATCAATAGCCTGATCCTCCACGAGCCCATCCAGTCCACTTTTAAAAGCATCCAAATTGGCTGCCATTACCTCAGGTGCTGAGAGCAAATTCTGCATTAACTTGGTTCTGCGTAAGAGTATTTCCTTCTGCATTATTTTCAGTGATGAGCTAAAATTTCATACTATGTGAAAGAAAAACAGCAATTATCTGCACCCTCCATGATTTCCCATGTAAGTCCATTCACCTGCCTTTATTTTGAGCTAGAAAACTCCAGTGATGTAGTTGCGTCTTCCATCCACCTAATTATTTCGGTTGCCTTTTTTTTCCTGGACATTTTCCAGCTGAAGTTACTAGAAGTAGAGCATAATACTCCAGGAGTGACCTCCTGATAGATTTGTACAAGAGCCTTATTACACTGGGATTTCTATTTTCAATCCCCCCTCCTAATAATTGTAAGGAAAAGATTTTCCATTTTTGAAACAGGTGCACATTGGGTTGACATTTTCATTGAGATGGAGTTCAGCATGACTCAAATCCCATTAATGTATAAGTGAAAGTTTTGTAATTTTTACATCAATAGGTTTTGCTTTACACTTGTTAACACTGAATTGCGTTTGGCATTTTCAGGGTTAGGCAACCTTGGCTCTTTTACGACTCGTGGGCTTCAACTCCCAGAATTCCTGAGCCAGCCATGCTGGCTCAGGAATTCTGGGAGTTGAAGTCCAAGAGTCATACAAGAGCCAAGGTTGCCTACCCCTGGCCATTTTGAAACCCCCTTCACCCCAGTGAAGAGATCCTTTAGAGCTTTTCACAATGCCTTTTTTTAAATTTTAGCATATTGAACTATGTATGATCTGTACAGTGACTGTATTTTCTTGGAACAAATAAAGGATGATCCTGACAAAGGGGAAAATCTGGAAAAGGTTCATAAGGATTTTTTTAAAAAAATATTTTTTTATAACTTTGCTTTACAAAGGAAACTTCAAGAGCAAAATCAAGAAAACAAATAATTAAATAAATCTTTTAAAAAAACTCTCTATTTCAAAGGGATATCCTTTATAATAGGGGATGTGTGGCTACTATAATCATCTGCAGACATGAACTCCCCGTTCAAACCCAACTTCAGAATTATTTATCTTCAAGTTAAAAAGCACCAATTCTGATATCAGTTATAGAAGAACCCACTGTGTACATCTTTCCAGTGTGAAATTGCCAATTTATTCTTACTATTTCCTGTTTTATAACCAGCTGAGAGAGATCATGTCTAAGGTTTTTTTAAAAAGTTTGAGAAGAAAATATCCGTTGTTTTCATTTATTGAAGCCTAGAATATTAGTGAGATCAGACTTACCTTGGTGGAAGTCATGTTTTAAATTTTCAGCTGGGCTCCTTCTTCAGTGTGTTTGCTTATTTTCTTTTTAATAATACTTTTCAACAATTTCTCCCAGAAGAGAGGTTAAGATAACTGGCCTTCTTCCATCTAGCTCCTACTCTTTGGAAATAACTCCCACTCAAAGTACATTAGGAAACTGATCTCTCAAGGTTTAAAAAAGGGTCTTTAATGCTTCTTTTTCAGGACTTCTGTGTAATGTTGGAAGAATATTGTTACCCTATTCCACTTTAAATAATGGCAGAATTGGGCTTAGCTCATGGTTATAAAATTAATAGAGTTGTATGATTTCTGTTATGGCCTGTTTGTATTACTTTTCGGTATAAATATATACCAAAAATGCCACAATTACTACTATGTTTATTACCCTCCTTGCAGTCCTGGAGAACAGATGCCAATATTAAAAAAAGAAGTTGCATATTTTATAAAAAGAAAAGCAAATTGAAAGCTGTTAAAGCAGGGGTCTTCAAACTTGGCCCTTTTATGACTTGTGGACTTCAACTCCCTGTGTTAAAGTTTGTTTGCGTGCATACTATCTGGATTCAGGGATTTATTATTTTTTAGTTTGTCAGCCTCGTTTACAATTTTATTACTCATTATTTCTATATTTTTCTATTCCTCCAAGATTAGAAGCACACAGACATACATTTCATACTTTTATCTGACATTTCCTTTGTCTGGTACTCCAACAGCCTCTCTGGTAGTTTCAATTTCCAAATGTATTCGAAAAAGTTTGTGGTTTCTCTAATTATTTTCAACTCAAAATATTGCGTCTGCTTCATTTATTAATTTGATTGCACGTCTTTCTGCACAGTAGATGTTCCTTTTTGTTCTCCTCATTTCTGTCAGATTTCCATATGGTCTGTGTGCCTGACTGCTCATAGCAGGTTCAGGACACATTTTTTCCAAGCCAAAATTCCTTCTGCCTGTTTCATAGTTTTGTGCTCGGAATGTGACAACTCGCCACAGCCAACGTGCCATAGCCAAATCTCCGCTGACAATTTGCCATAGCCAATTCACCGTGGCCAGCTCACAATGGCCAACTCACCATGGGACAATTTGCCATAGGAAAATGTGGCACAGGACAATTCAACAATAAAATTAATTTTTAACTATTTTTAATTTATGTCATTCACATTTAATTTTGAACCTCCTTTTGCATCCTTTCTTTAATGATTCTATTTCACCATTTCTTCGATATTATCAACTTTTGTCCTGTGGCATGTTGTCCTGTGGGCAAGTTTGGCTGTGGCGAATTGTCCCGTGGCAAGTTGGTTGTGGCGAGCTCCAAGCCTCCTCAAATCCTCCATCCTCCAATACTCCAAATGGAAGAAATAAAATAGGAAAGGGACCTGAGATGATGAACAGTGGGAGGGAAGCCAAGATACTGGCAAAGGTATGAGGTCATCTTCTGAGGATGCTGAATATGAAACCTTTATCCTATTTAATGCCTAGTCACAGCAGCAAGATCTGTTCTACCTAAGGCTCAATCTGCGATCAGCATGCCAACTCACAACTTGTTGGAAGTGGTCAGCTGGGCGAGTTTAACTCAGCTTTGTATGCGAACTTTCGTATTAAAGTAGCAAGTAGACAGACGAGCAGGGGAGAGCACTGGAGTGTGGCATTGCGATTGTGGTCTTTTTCTACCTGAACTCATTATGTGCCCTCCATAGCTGCCCTGCAAATTCTGGGGACAAGCTAAGACAGATTTGTGGATACACATTAGTAGTAGCTATAGGAATATGTATTTTATGAGTGGAAGTTCCCCCTTTGATTTGAGGTGAATCTTAGTATTATGAGATAGACAGACAAATAGATATAGATAGATAGACAGATGCGATTTGTTGATTATTAAAGAAAATTCTGCCTTTTGATCAAATTATCTGTGAATCACAGCACCCATTTCCCCCCATACCTTAGCAAAGGAAGTAAGGAAAATATTGAAAAGACTTAGACATTTTTATATGGCTCTCCTATTTTTATAATAAACTCTTTATGGGAAAGGCAGTCTGCCTATAGGATATTCTCCCACATACACAAGTGTAAGATTTACACATTTCAAAAGACATATTATCCATTTTCATTTTGATTTCGAGTGTTTGACTTGACGTTATTGTGGTTTATAAATATGGCTTATAGTTTGGATTGCCATAATATGTAAATTCATTTAGTTGTGACTTGACTTTGCATGATGTCCTATAATATTCTGTGATTAGAGTTTCATCTTTGGCCTTTTTACTCCATAACTTACACCTGCCTCAAAGTAGGCATCGCAAAAGCCAGACATGCTTCTTCAGATCAGGGCATCTAAAATTATCTCCAGCTTCATTAATATACAGTTAGCTTCATTTCTCTATTTATTTTTCTGTCTACAAGTAACTAATAGATTTTTTTTTAAGAACACAAGTATCTTATAGTTTCAAAGTAGAAGCTTACTTGTTTCTTCATTCTAGAAACCCAAGGAGGGAAACTTAACCATCACTGCATCAGAAAAATCCTAAATTGAATGCACACAAAAACATATGTAAAAGTCATAGGAAAGACAAACGATGCAGATTTTCCAACTTCAGCATCAAATCACTTTTTCCTATAACTTCTCTCTAGATATTTTTTTTCCTGACATCTTGCTTGATAAAACATATTAGGATATCAAAAGCTAATATGTACTATATTTGTTTGCATATGTGCATTTGTATTGTTATCTATCTATCTATCTATCTATCTATCTGTCTGTCTGTCTGTCTGTCTGTCTGTCTGTCTGTCTGTCTGTCTGTCTGTCTGTCTGTCTATCTCTGTCACTCCATCATCTGCTTTAACAATGTTATGACCTAGTGAGTTTTGGAACGGCAGTCATAGACTCATATATAAAGTCTTGCTGCAACATTTGGCAAACTTAATCTGCATATGAGTAAACATATAGGTTAGCTTTTATGCAGAATTCTGGAATTCACATGTGTGCTTTATTATTATATTATCAGAAATAGGACTTGCTCATCATGTGATATCTTCATATAGAGATAATTTAACAATTTATTTGAAAATCACTGGAGCCAAGTGAAATGTGCTATGAGTCACAATTCAGAATCATTCTCTGACCTTGAATCTGGCAATGTTGCTCCAGCTGAGTCTGTGCTTCAGGATTGTCAGCCTCAGGAATTAGTGAGACAGGATTCAGTTGAGGCTGATGGGTGATAGGCATCTCCTGTTCAGCTGGAACAGTCAGATGATGAGGCACAATCCTGAAAACCCAGGTCTAGGCTCATACAGAGCAATGGCCCTCAGTGAGGCAATAACCAAGAGCCAAGCATGAGTAATTGCAACTAATTGCAGACAGATTTAGGTAGGCTCTGGTTGCAGTTAGTTTATTTATTTAGCATATGGCAATAGTACATTAGCCAAGAGACTATAGTGTTAATACAGAATTAATTGTTTGGCTGCCTGAGATCACCAGTCCATTCGGTTCACACTTGCATGCTATCCAGAAGTGCACCTCAGGGGGCGAACTAGCTCTGCACTCAGAATGACTAATGGTGTTCTGCAGCATCATCCAGGGCTTTTTCCTTCCATTGATGTTGCCTCAAATTTGGGTGTTGTTTCAAGCAGGTCTGGCACCTGTTAGATTCATACTTCTGCACGAAGCACGTTATTGTGCTCCCTGAAATTGTACCTATTTATCTACCGTATTTTCCGGCGTATAAGACGACTGGGCGTATAAGACGACCCCCAACTTTTCCAGTTAAAATATAGAGTTTGGGCTACATCAGGGGTAGGCAACACTCAAAACACTCAAAGAGCCACTTGGGCACATTTCCCACCGAAAACAAAACACTGGGAGCCGCAAAACCCTTTTGATATCTAAAATGAAGATAAGACTGCATATATCCTTTTTTACCTTTATGATATGTGTGTGTGTGTGTGTGTTTGTGTTTGTGTGTGTATATATAAAATAAAGGTAAAAAAGGATATATGCAGTAGTATCTTCATTTTAGATGTCAAAAGGGTCTCTCTCTCTCTGTCTGTCTCTCTTTCGTCTCTCTCTCTTTCTTTCCTCTCTCTCTTTCTTTCTCTTTCCTCTTTCTCTCTTTCCTCTAACTTTCTCTCTCTCTCTCTTTCTTCTCTCTTTCTCTGTCTCTCTCTCTTTCCTCTTTCTCTTTCCTCTCTTTCTCTTCTCTTTCCTTTCTCTCTTTCCTCTCTCTTTTCTCAATCTTTTTTCTCTTTCCTCATTTTCTCTCTTTCCTCTCCCCCTCTCTTTCTTTATCTCTTTCCTCTCTTTCTCTCTCTCTTTCCTCTCCTTCTCTCCCTTTCCTCTCTTTTTCTCTTTCCTCTCCCCCTCTCTCTTTCCTCTCCCTCTTTTTCTCTTTCTCTTTCCTCTCTCTTTCCTCTTTCCTCTCTCTTCTCTTTCTCTCTCTTTCTCTCTCTTTCCTCTCTTTCCTCTTTCTCTCTTTCCTCTCTCTTCTCTTTCTCTCTTTCCTCTAACTTTCTCTTTCCTCTCTCTTTCTCTGTCTCTTTCTCTTTCTCTTCCTTTCTCTTTCCTCTAACTTTCTCTCTCTTTCCCCTCTTTCTCTTTCTCTTCTCTTTCCTCTCTGTCTCTTTTCTCTTTTTCTTTCCCTCTTTCCTCTCTCTTTCTCTCTTTCTCTTCTCTTTCTTTCCTCTTTCTCTTTCCTCTCTCTCTTTCCTCTTTCTCTCTTTCTCTTTCCTCTTTCTCTCTCTCTCTTCTCTTTCTCTTTCCTCTTTCTCTTCTCTTTCTTTCCTCTTTCTCTCTTTCTCTCTCTCCCTCTCCCTCCAGGTTAGGATAGAGAGAGAGAGAATGAAAGGAAGACGGCGCCGAACGGGCGGGGAGGGGGAGCAGAACGGGAGGCAGCGGCTCCAGTGGCGGCGGTGGCGGCACAGCAGCAGCCACTGCAGCATCGTCGGGAGTCCACGCCGCCCCCAGCCTGGCCGCTGCGTCCTCAGCCGAATGGGCAGGGAGGGGGAGCAGGACTGGAGGCAGCAGCTCCCGGCCACTGCCCCCATCGCGTCCTTAGCTTATATAAAGGAATAAAATAGAATACCCGTATTTTCCGGCATATAAGACAACTGGGCGTATAAGACGACCCCCGACTTTTGAGAAGATTTTCAGAGTTTAGAAAGTCATCTTATACGCTGGAAAATACGGTATTTGTATCTAGCATGCTTTCAAACTACTAGGTTTTCAGAGGCCAAGGAAAGTGATGGGAGCTCATCCCATCATATAGTGCTAGGACTCAAACCACCAGAGCACAGACCTTCTCAGCATCTTTAAGCCACTGGACCACTATGTCTCTTTTGGTTGCAGTATTCAATGGAAACAATTGTTATTGGAATCCTAGTTTGTAACTCTTGTTCCTGCTGACTGCCTGTTTTGACTTTCTGTAATTCTTGAAACATATTTGGCTATTGCTTTTTGGACTGTAGGCAAGCAGTCTGCTAGGCATTTGAATTACATTCCTGTCTGCTGTTATCTGCTTCAGCTTCTGAGTACTATGTCTGCATGTGTATGCCTGCAACCTTGAAACAGAGCAAAATACATACAGCGAGCGATATGCTTCGTTGTGTGGATTTTGCTCTTTAGTTCAAGAAACTAGTTCACTGTTGCACATATCATTTCCCGAGGCTGTTTTAAGCAAAAACAGCTTAACGTTCTCAAAACAATAAGAAAGAGTAATTCCATTTGACTCAAAATTTCTGCTTTGATACATCTTGGCTGGTGAGAGTGAGTGAAGCAGAAGGAAAGAGACAAAATTTGAGTCCTATTTTTTTATTGCTGTTTCCTCCCCTCAGGCAGAATGCTAAGAGCTGTGTGAAATAGCACATATTTGTGGCCTTCCAAAAAGAAATCTGAGCCCCTACAAGATTTGTGATCCACCATGATGGTCACACCACAACCTATGTTTACTCTGCAGTTTGTGAAGTTCCCACAATGGGACTTACTGATTAGATTGTACAGTTGAAAGGAAAAAGGAAGGCTCAGAAGAGAAGCATTGGCCTACGGATAGCATTTTCATACTAAGCAGCATAGCAGCTCAAATAATAATCTGTCTAGAAGATTAAGTGCCCACAGATTTTTCAAACTTTGGCCTTTAGAAATGTGTATCATTATTATATTCCTAAACACAATAAAATGGAAAATAAGCTTATCAAGAAAAGTGTTCATGCTCATATTTTAGCTTTTATCAATGTGGGTAATACAATATAGAACTGTGGTAAGAGCAGCAATTTCATAGTCTAGCGCACTCTGAAGTATAATTCTCTCTCTCTCTCTCCAGGACATTATGGGTAAATTATTTTCTTCTCATATCAAGTTGTCTTCAATTACATTTTTTTTAAAGTTAACAAGCTTTTTAAAGAAAACTAAAATCACAATCACCTTAGTACTGTGATAAATACATTCTCCAGTTCCCTAAAAAAATGTATTTGCATGTGAAAGAAAGTTCTGTTTTTCAAACTCTTTCTTAGAATCCTTTTCTGAGTTTGACAGCCTTGTGGAAATTGACAGTATGTGCAATAAACCGACATACATTCAGGATGGGTTATCCTAAGGATAATAATATCTAAAGACAAAAAAAATAGGAACAGTCTTATTTCAGAAAAAAAAATTATTTGTTTGGTTTGTTCGCAGTGGTCCACCCTTACATTTTACAAGAAGAATAGATTCTTAGTCCATCAAAAGAGATGGATATGCAGTAGGAACTTGCACAGAGATGAAGACAGTTATTAGGATAAATATTTGCACTGGGTTTTGAGCTGATGCATACATGCATACATGTATTCAGTTTGGTCAAAATTGCAATATAGAGCGAGAATGTATTTCCATAAAGCTATGTTGAAGGCTTGGAGATTTGCCTTTTGGTAAATGAGTAACTTGAGCCTGACCACATTCTTCTTCTTCTTTGATGAAAGCTGTTACAATATATGCACAACATTCCAACTGCCCATAATAGTCCAAAATTGTCGCCTCCTAATTTAAAATATTTCTGTTGTGGGTCTTCATTTGAGATGTGGGAGGCTTCCACGCTATTTCCCCACCAGATACGGTAGCAGTGAAAATAGAACCTACTTTATCTGGCAATATGTCTAAACCATATGCTTGCAGACCATATGGTTGATGATCTTAGTAACACAAAAATAGGGATGTGTTAAAATTTTAACAGAATAACAGAGTTGGAAGGGACCTTGGAGGTCTTCTAGTCTAACCCCTTGTTCGAGCAGGAGACCCTATACCAGTGATGGCGAACCTTTTAGAGACCGAGTGCCCAAAAACTGGCCCCGCCCCTGCTCCACCTCCCTGCTCTGCCCCCACTCTGCCCCCCCATCCCCCGCCCCGCCTGCCCACAGGACCACTCACCGCCTCCAGGACCCGCCGCAGATCATCCAGGCAGCCCAGCAGCGCTATGGCGGCCACACCCTCTGCCCGCATCCTGCAGCATCAACTGATGGGGTGTGAGGGCAGAGTCTTGTCTATGTTGCCTGGCTGCCATGTCCTTGTCTGTGCTGCTCCATGTGGGCCACGCTCGAGGGCGACTCTCCTTCAGGGGAGCAGCTGGAGAGGAGGGGGTTGAGGGGGGAAGCAAGGCTAGGGCAACAGTACATGTGCCCATAGAGAGGGCTCTGAGTGCCGCCTCTGGCACCCGTGCCATAGGCTCGCCACCACTTCCCTATACCATTTCAGATAAATGGTTGTCTGGTCTCTTTTTGAAAGTCTTCAATGATGAAGCACCCACAACTTCTGAAGGCAAGCTGTTCCATTGGTTGATTGCTCTCACCATTAGGAAATTTCTCCTCAGTTCTAGGTTGATTCTTTCCTTAGTTAGTTTCCATCTGTTCCTTCTTGTCCTGCCTTCAGGTGTTTTGGAGAATAGCTTGACTCTCTCTTCTTTGTGGCAACCCTTGAGATATTGGAACACTGCTATTATGTTGCTCCTAGTCCTTCTTTTCATTGACTGGACATATACAATTCCTGTAATCATTCTTCACACGTTTTAGCCTCCAGACCTGTAATCATTTTAGGGGGATGATACAGAATAATAGAAAAATACAGAAAAAAATCTGTAAAATACTTTGGATATGTCTACTGTCCAAACTGATCTAGTTTCACCAGAAATCCTACTTAATTTGCATTTCTCAGTTCACTTTTTGCTTGATGTCTTAAAAGATCAGCACTAAAGGAGTTTATTAGATAAATTCTGATTTATTTCACACATATTTCTGTCTTTATAAAAGTTGAAGGAAATCATTAGAATAAAGAGTTGAGGACTTTTCTCCTCCCAGATGAAATGAGATTTTTTTTGTTGAAGCTACATCCAAACATGCAACACACTCTCTTTTTGTGAAGCGAATCCCATTAATATTCTTTATCTCATTGCTCAGAGCCTCCTAAGGACAAACATGCCATAAAACATTCTCATAAATCAAATTTAAGTGTACTGCAGAGGTAATGGGGTAGTAAAAATGTCATGCTTTGGCAGTGGTTTAGTGGAGAATGACCCATTTTCATATTAAAATGATAAGATCAGTATGATAAAATTCATAAAAATTGTGGCTTTTTTTAAAGCTGAGAAACCAATGAAATTTAGATCAGTCTTATAAACCCTGGATTTAATATTGGTATTTTGGCAGTGCTAAGGCAGCTGAAAAAAATGAGGGCCCTTTCATGGCCTGGACTGCTCCTATGAGTTTCTTCAAACTATGTGTGGAAAACCAATCCAAACCTCCAGTATAATATTTATGAAAATCCTCCCCCCCCCAAAACAACAACAACAACAAAACAAAAGCAAAAAATCTATTTTGTTCTTTCGAATGGAGAAATAATTGGAAATATGTGCAAGCTTTGGTCTAAACCAGGGGTAGGCAACCTTGGCTCTTTTATGACTCGTGGACTTCAACTCCCAGAATTCCTGAGCCAGCTGGCTCAGGAATTCTGGGAGTTGAAGTCCACGAGTCATAAAAGAGCCAAGGTTGCCTACCCCCGGTCTAAACAATATTTTTTTAAAATCAACCAAATCATTTATATAGATATTCTCTAGATATTTTCTTTATTGCAACTGCATGGATGTGCTTTGTATTTGCTACATCATTTTAATACCCTTACCTTATCTTTGCTTGCAAAAAAAAAGCCAAAAAGCCAAAAAGAATTGCAAAAGAGAATTCTGAAACTAGCCACTATATAGAAGTGGGGAAAAAATGGTCCTACCCAACACACCATTCTTATTATTATCTTAACTCATCTGTATGAAGCAGCATGAGGGTCACATGTCAAAGGGTTATTAAAAAGCTCTTCACCCAGCAATAAAACACACTCAGTTTCAAACATTCCACTTTTTCACCAATCTGCTTTATAGTCTAATTATGCATCTTTTTTCCCCTGTCTCTCAAAGTGTTGATCTTGTAAGGTTTCAGTGAGAAACTGCTAAGAAATCAAATGGAGTTGCAGAAAAGCACAGTTTGCCAGGAGCAAAGTTTTGGCACATTTAATAATTACAAAAAGAAAAAAAATAGGTTTCCTATACTTTGCAAATTATTAGAAATGGATAGAATCAGTATCATAATGCATGAAAGCAATGTTATGGTCATTCACAGTTATTTAAAACATGTGGTTTTGTTCAAACTGTTCTCTTCTAGAATTAAGCACTGTGACTAAAATTCAAAGATTCATTTCTTTTTGTCAGCTAGTGAGGCCTTTTGCTTTGTGTATGTTAAAGTGCCAGGTTTTTTTCCCCCTTCGGTGATGTTTTGATGTAGGTGACAGGCACATGTCAGCCACCCAAGGGTTTTGTCATGACAGGATGTGTCTTACTGTCAAAAATGCCCAAAACTTTCTTCCAAACTTTTCCTTCTCTTCATATTTACTGGAATCTGAAATCCACTCCAAATTCACTTTTGGGGGGAAAATGTTCAGAAGAAATGCAGCAGCAATTCCAGCTAGATTATATCAGCACAGTATCACCAGATATGATATTTAATGTGCTAGAGAAGTCTACACTGGATGAATGTGATACAAAATCTTCCCGGAAAACATTGGATAACAAACAATTCCAAAAGAGAGTTCCTTCCTTGGATGATTAGGGTTGCCAGGTCTGCTTCCAAAAAATAGCGGACAAGCGGGGGGTGGTGGTGGTGGTTAAGTAGTATGTAAATAATTTTATATACTTTTATTAAATGTCTTGTGAAACAATTGAGTATGATTAATAATTTTTTCGGAGAATCGAGTTCAATGGATATTCGATCTTTGTCTCATTCTAACTTATGAAAAAAAAGACAAAACACGATTCTCCTATCCTTATTCTCTTAGACTGTACAGCTTTAGATTACGTACCATTTCATCATAAAGCTTTTGAATAAAAAAAATGTCCACTATTTTGTGAAAAAAAATAGTGAACATAATGTGAAAAAAGCAAACTGTCCGCTCAAATAGTGGACACCTGGCAACTCTATGGATGATATTTTTTGCTCTACCGCTGATCATAAGAGAACAGTCATAAATGGAAATTATAACTGAGAGCTAAAACTGCTGTTCAACCTAGGAAAAACAACAGTGCATTGATATAACTGGTGAGTTTGTGATTCATGATGATAACCTTCAACTAAAACCAGCCAGTTAAGTGAGTATAAACTGTATTACTTAGGAGACAATTAGAGTTTTGCCATTAATATGTAGGCCAGGAGGAAAAAGTAAGGCACTGCCTGAACCAGCTGAATGCTATTCTGTGATTGGGCTTCTCAATATTTTTAACAGTTCAAGATGGCTGACAGAGGACAAGATCATGTGGCCAATATAGAGCTTCCAGATTACTTTGAATAGCGTTGCCTTTGAAAACAGCTCTAGAATAAAAGGGAAACCATGGAGAGCAAAACAGAAGGACACAAAACAAGTTTTGGAAAATTTTAATAATCTTAATTACATCTGAAGAAAGCTTTGAAAAATCGATAAGAGCAAAGAGAAAGTGATGTGTATTGTTTTTCAATAGGAAAAAAACCTTTACTGCTGATGTGATGACATGAGAAATGATTTATTGGAGTGTAATAACTTGTAAAGGGTATTAATCAAAATGGCAATGCAAAAATACATTTGATTTACCAACATCAGCCAGGTTTCAATACCATGCAATTTAATCTCCTCAGCATAAACGAGCAGGCAAGCGATGTTAACAAATATACAAATCAAACAAGCGTTTGAGATCACAGCAAGATTTAACCTGGAGGCCAACTTCAATATCTCTATTCTCCAAGTGTGTTTTGCCCCTCCTCCACTGATATCCTTGTAAGCCTTTCTAAATAAGCTAGTAGCAAAAAAGGAAGTTGCTGTTCAAAAATACTACAGAACAATATAAAAGGGACAAACCCTTTGAAAAAAGGAATCATATTCATTAATTTCTTATATGTGAATTTGTAAGGTGGGGAAGAGACTTTAAAAAACATTAACATCTAAAGTGTTTTTTCCCTTAACCTTAGGCAGTGAAAATGTCAAGGGAACTTAGTAAGTTCAAAAACATTCAAATTGAGCTAAAAAAAAAAGTGAAAGGAGGCAGAAACTTCCAGAATGTCTCTTGACAGGAACATTCCTTCTAGGAGAACAATGGGCACCCCCTGGTTTTGACACCATTTTGGTAAAAAAAGTATCTGTTTCTGAACCTGATATAGAAATGTTGTCCTTTAGGTACAAAGTGTAATTATCTACATTGGGTAATTCCAACATTAGCAAGTACAAATGTGTCCACACAAAATCCCATCGTTGTGTATCAATTGACGTTGTGTATCAATTGATATTTTTAGTCCCGAGTGATGGGAAAACATAGGTCTGGCTGTGCAATAGCTATTCAATCTAAATTGCATACTGTAGTAGTTTTCACCTATACCAGTTAGTGGGAGTCTGTGTACTCGTAATCAAAAAGGAGGCACACTGTCACATTTTTAATTGTCTTTATGTATGCTCTATCTATCTATCTATCTATCTATCTATCTATCTATCTATCTATCTATCTATCTATCTATCTATCTATCTATCTATCTATCTATCATTCATCTATTAAATTTATATGCTGCCCATCTCACTATCCAAAGTATTTTTACTTCTTAATATGATAAAAAAAAATAAAAATAAAGGATGGAAGGGACTCATATTTGCTGACCTTCATTAGCAAAATAATGTAAATGATTAGGGAAGGTTATGAGTCAAAACACAATTCATTTTTTTCTGGTGGTTTATATCTGTAATTATAATAAGGTTGTGTTGTATACTACACCAGACATCTGGATTTGATTAATATATCTCTATTTACCATGTTTCTTATTCCATGACACTTTAATCAGAATTATATCATATTACAAGATGCTAGGCTTGGAATTGAATTGAATTGAATTGAAAGAAAAACAAGATTCCCCATGACAACTTTTTATGGCTTTTTAAATTGCACAGAGATGAGGGAAACATTTTGCAGCTAAAGATAAATCATGATCCACTTGTAAACTTTAATGTGTGGGGATATTGCATAGTGACTTTTGCCAGCAGAATATTTCCATTGCTAGGTTATTTTCCATCCTATTTCTCTGCTCCCGTCAAGTAATAATGTGTATACCCTTCTGGAAACAACATATGAAATTACCAGATCCAAGTAGGATTCAGAAGTAAACTACTCCATTTAGAGATCCGTGATTAGATCTCCCACCGTTCTTAGGAGAAAATTCAGTCAGAAAGTGAACTTTTCTATTTGCCATTGTTTTTCCACAGGGAACTCTTCACACTAAAGCTGGTTGCTGTTTGAACCAGGGGAACCATTTTGGGCGTGAGGGGAATATTGAGAAGCAGTGTAGGTTATTCTAGTAACCTGGTGATCATTCTCTGGTTGGGAACCTGTGTGATAAATAAATATTTTAAAAATAATTCTTATTCAATCATTTTATCTTTTTTTTTCTTACTCATTTTTTTAAAAAAAATTCTTCCTCCATTCTCATAGGTGGAATATGTGCTTTATTTCTTCTTTATGGGGTAGCTAAGGGGAAATGTTTGAAACTTCTGCCTTTGTTTCTTTTGATTGTTATCCTGCTTTACCGTCAAACACTCACGGGAATGGAGAAAACACTCCTTTCCCCAGTTTTTGTTTTCCTAAAGAGCCACTTTGTGAGGTAGGTTGGGCTGAAAAATATCAGTCACCCTGCAATTTTTATGTCTGAGGCTGGATCTGAACCCGAATCCATCTGAACCAGAAGGCAAGATAAGAAACAAGGGATGGAAACTAATCAAAGGGGAGAAGCAACCTGGAACTAAGGGAAAATTTCCTAAAGGTGAGAAAAATTAAGCAGTGGAATGCCTTGCCTTCAGAAACTGTGGCTGCTCATCAATGGAGGTTTTTCAGAAGACACTGGACAGCCACTTGTCTGGAATGGTATAGGGTCTCCTGCTTGAGCAGAGGGTTGGACTAGATGGCCTCCAAGGTCCCTTCCAACTCTGTATTCTATGTTCTCTGATTCTTGTAACCGCTGCATCCCACTGGGTAGTCTTCTTTTTGCAGCCAGAAACACAATTGATTTTCAATACTCCCTTTAAAATTGGAAGAAAAACATCTTGAGGAAGCTTTTCCCATAGATTCTTTTCCCTTCATGCTTCCAAGATGAAGGAATTAGGAGGCAGTAGAGAAATGGAGAGATGTGTAAGGAAAACAGCAGTTGAGTCGTAGCCCTCCTCCATCACCTTGTAAGAACAAAAGAAGCTTTAAACAAAGGCAGCAAAAGTGAAAGCACTCAGACTGAGGTTAAAAAAGAAAAGCACCAAAAACATAGTCCTCTTTCATCAGGGAAAAATGCTTTCAAAAAACAAAAAGATACGTTGGCCCAGTATTAGCCTAGTAGAAACAATCTAAAAAATTAAGTTCCAGACAGTTCATTCATTCCCTCCTTCTAATATCTCCAATCTTTAGTCCCAGGAAGGAGCAGCATGATGGGCTAGTGGTGAAGAGGTTGAAAGTTCAATCTTAGGTAATGGCAGATGTTTCTTTCCTAGGGTGCAAAGAAAAAATATCTGCTGTGACCTCTGCATAGGCATCAGGAAGGGCATCTGGCCAGTAAACCCTCAGCTCCATCCAATTGCCTCTGACTCTATCCTGAATAGGGATTACAGGGTCATAAAAAGGGAGTTTTGTAGTCCCAGGAAGGTTTTTTTTGAGAGGAGGGGGATATATATCACATGGAAAGGCTTGTGACTCCTCTCTGTTCAACTCCTTATTTATTTACTTATTGTTTTGTCAGATCATCCTTTTTTGCTCTCCTCGTTAGCCATTGTAGAACATTACACTTCTGCCCACATCTTGCCCTTGGGATATTAAAATTATCATTAATCTTATGAGAACAAATAAAACATCTGTCATCAGATTGTTAATGTGTTTGCCAGGATGCTTGTCCTCATTTGGGCTCCAGTGCCTGAGAAAAAATGATAAATGTTTGCATATATCAGCAGGTTAAACTTTTATAAATGACAAATTAACGTGTGATAGGCGTAAAGAGGATAAAAAGTGGAAGCCAGATTTAATTCTTCTCATCTCCCTTCAAGGTTTTAAGACATTATAAGTGGACCACCCTTCTCCTGTTTTCAAGTTTCTAATCCTCTTGGCTATGGAATAATGGAATCCAGATTAGTGGAGTATTAAAGCGCTAAAGTGAGGCAAGCAGTCTTTGCTTACTTTGTGCAGTAACCATTCAAAGTTATGACAGTAGGGGGAAAAAACTCTTTGTGAGCAATCTTTCCATTTATCTCCATCAATAGAGTCCCATGGTCACATGATCTCCATTCCAACACTTGTAATAAATAGACTTCATGGAAAAAGTGGAAACAAAATCATATGTCGTGATCAAATGATTTTTCACTTAACAATTTGCACTGCTTTGCTTAATGATCGAAGGGAAAATAAGGTCATTAATCTGTTGTGGTGAGGTGATTTTCCATTCAGTGACCTGGGCACTTAGTCAAGTTGCTGGTCCCAATTGTGGTCACTAAGTGAGGACTACCTGTAGTTGTTTTCTCACTCTTTTTTCCTCCCCATTCAAAAAAAGGTTTTGAAGAAAGTTTTGTCAGTTGTCAATAGCTTCATGGTCAATGTTTAGCTTTACTTGGAAGGCCACAATTTCTCCGGCCTTAGTTAACTGTAAAATGACCATCCATGTATGACCTCGGCTGGCTATTATCAGGGTAGGAAGAATGACTTTTGCAAATTTATTTCCTTTATTGAAAATTTAAATGTTTAATTTCTAGCATGTTGTTTTTTTAATGCGCCAAAATCATGAGTAGAGAAGGAATATTTTCTTCAGATCAGATTTCCTTAAACTGGCAGTGGGAAACAGATAAAGGATCAAGATCATATTTGCTTGTGCATTTATTCATAAGCAGGTTTTCACACATGCATAAATATTTTTGCATCATATTAGTAAACACATTTAGTCTCTTCCTCCTCCTTCCTCACATTGACCCACTTCAGGCAATTGATTTCCTGCTGTCAGTAGCAAAAAAACAAACAAACCCCTAGCACTTTAGCTCTCAGTCTAACTACTGTAAAAGACTAGCTAGCTGGCTGAGAGAGGAACCAAATGATATACTTTGCAGTACTTTTGTCACAATGATGGACTGTCATATCCTTGTGATGCAAGTTTGTTCTTTTTGTTGACACATCCAGTTGATGCACCTACTGAAAGAAAGAGCTTGTATTATGGCAAAGCTGCTTCACATTTATTCCCTGAACTTCTCAAAAAAGCCTCTGCACAATTCGATGGACAGATACATTAAGTTCATACGGGAAGATGTTAACAGTAATAGCACTAGAAGTAACACTTAAAATTGTATACCACCCCATAGTGCTTTACAGCGTTCTCTAAGCAGTTTACAGAGTCAGCGTATGACCCCCAACAATCTGGGTCCTCATTTTACTGACCTCAGAAGGATGGAAGGCTGGGTCAATCTTGAGCCAGTCAGGATCGAACTGGTTGTGGGCAAAGTTAGCCTGCAATACTGCATTCTAACCACTGTGCCTTTTTGAACACAAGCACACCCTTGCTAGGTATGCAAGTTAGTCAAGGCTGTGGGCAGGCAAACAAAGGAACATAAACCAGAGTCTCTGAAGAAAAGGTTTGAGTAGATTTGCTTTCTGAATGAAAAAAGTCCAGAGTTCAGAGACCCCAGAAAATTCACCAGCCAGTCAAGGGTCAAAATTTTGGATTGCTTAAACAAGAAGAAAACACAATAACAATACACCAGAAACAATCCTTTTGGCTCATTTTGGCCTTCTGAAAGGGCCTGAAGATCTGGTTCCACAACTGGCCTAAGGCCTCAATGTGGGCATGTCATTCTGAAGGTGGTTAATGGACTAAGGTAAGATTCCACTTCCTCCCCGTGTGTGTGTCTTACTCCCTTCCTTCCCATCTTTGATAATTTTTAAATCTAAATTTTAAATTTAAATCTAAACGTTACTATTCATTGCTTTAATGTTTCATAGTGTTCTTATTGATTGTAAGGTGAAATGGGCAGCATATCAATCAGATGGCTTCTGACCAGCAAAGTCAATGGGGGAAGCTGGATTCACTTAACGACCACATGATTCATTTAACAACTGCAGCGATCCTCTTAACAACCATGACAAATGAAGTCATAACATCTGTTGCAGTTCACTTAACAAACTGCCTTGATTAGCAATTGAAATTCTGGTCCATAATGTGATTGTAAGTCAAGAATTACCTGTGTGTTAAGAGATTACTTTTCTCTTGCTGGGCTGTGATCATGCTAAATCAGCTGAAAAATCAAAATAAAGTGAGCAAGGTTTTTCTTGGCTCTTACCCATAATGAACGGAAATGTTGCACAATTTATTCTAATTTAAACTTTTACCCTAGGTGCAAAATTTGAGCAATTATAACTCTAAGCAGCTCATTAAGCTAAGAATTGAAATTCCTGCAGTTCCAACAAATGCTAGCCATGAGAATGGACAAAAGGCACTCTTTGAGGGATTTTTTTCATTCACCAGTCACATCATTTTGCTTTCCAGTAATCACACAGGAAAAGACAATGCAATCAGTTGACCGAACCTGTGTTGTCTTAAAAGAGCTTCACACTCATAATCCAGTGTATCTTAAAAACAAACAAACAAATAAATAAATGGACATTTCCAAACTGAATTGTGGGTCAGAAGGTATAATGCAGGGGTCTTCAAACTGGCTGAGGAATTCTGGGAGTTGAAGTCCACAAGTCATAAAAGGGCCAAGTTTGAAGACCCATGGTATAATGCATCATATACAGTACATGCATTTTATATAAAAAAAAACCCAAGTATTTATCCTTGTGAGTTAGAACTGTAGAAATAATTTATATTATTCCATAATTTTGAGGTCCTCTGAGTAGTATAAACATCATTACATGGCACTAGAAGGAGTAAAGAGCTACACCTGAACTGTTAATTTATGTTTGTGAAGTGTCAGTTGTTTAAAGAACCTGATTTTGCTATTGCCAAAGCTTTAGCTGCTGTTTTAGAAAAGTCTAACACCTGGAGAGAGAAAAAAGATAAATATGTATATAGAAATTGTAATTAATCTACAACTCACAGAAGTGTTATGATTTTCATGCATGTCTTATAATATTTTAGTTAACACTCTATTCTTTTATTAGTCAAGTTTTTATTTATTAGAAAATCAGGACAAATTTGTATTTTTCTGTTTGTATTTTTTGTAGTTTGTATTTTTTGTATTTGCTTTCATTTCTTTTATTTGTAATTCTTAATTTAAAAAATG
>NW_015387641.1:0-7506 GCF_001527695.2 Protobothrops mucrosquamatus
AATGACATAGGGTCTCCTGCTTGAGTAGGAGGGTTGACTAGAAGACCTTCCAACTCTGCTATTCTGTATTCTGTAATTAATTGCTTCCAGATGGAGCATCCATGACTTCTGAAGAGACAGGACGACCATCTGTCCCAAATAGAATAAGGTCTTCCGCTAGAGCAGAAGTTTAGTCTACTCCAAAGTCCCTTCCAACCTTGTTATTCTACGTTCTAATCATGATAGACATTTGGGCAAGCGTCTGGGGATGATTTCTCTGCCGATGGCCAAGAGCCTTGCTGAGTCATCGTTCCCACTTTGCTTTTGATGAGTGTGCATCTTTCAGAGGCTGCTTCACCTTTGCCCTGTCCACTAACTTGTGTTTCAATAATGAAAGGCTAGCATTGTCGCAGAATAATTTTATGTCAGCAAAGGCAAAAAGGGGACTTCTTCGACCGACTTCTCCTAACGGCCTGGCTTGAAAATGTGCCTCTTTACACCGATGGTTTTCTTGACAGATAATGTGTCCTTTTTTGATGCTTCTGTCTTAAGATACTTTTGTATCTTTTTCTTCATGTCTCTCCTTTCCGGGAAAGGAGAACGACGTATGATTGTCGTTAGGATGACAATTGTGAGAACACCCACAGTAAAAATACACTCAAGAGCCACCACTTCAACACCCTCGGCATTGACAAATTTCGCCATCTGTCAATTGCAAAAGGCAGCTTTACTCGGAACAGCTGAAATCCTGCGATCAAACCTTATTCAACATCCACATCTGTCTATCCCAGGTCCTTGGGAAGGAGTTGACAGGTAGACAAAATTGCCAAACCCAGTCTGAACATCTGGCTGACTCTGCAATGAGCTATTTTTGTTTCCTCAAGGAATAACACAGAGGGGAAAAAATATACATATCTTAGGTTTGGTATTCCTTGGGAATTCAAATTCTACCCAGGATTGTTATCTAACCTGTCTAATACAAAGGTACCCAAAATGTTTAGTTATTCATTCAGAAAGTTCACTAAACGAACTGTTGTAAAATGAGGACTACCTGTACAGAGTTTGAGTCCTGTCAGTGTAGGAAGCCATAACATCCTTGATTTCAGAAAGCTTGTGTGATGGTGGGTGCTCCAACATTGAAGGTTTTCAAGAAGAGATTACAGAACCCCTTTCTGAAATGGCATGGAGTTTCCTTCTTGAGCGAGGGTTGGACTAGAAGACCTCCAAAGTCCCTTCCAATTCTCCATATTTATGTCATTCTGTGAATAACATCTGGAGAACTTCATAGTGAGCATTTTTGAAGGTTCCTTCACCCGTGCTTTGACTGCTGCTGGGAAAATTAATTGGTAACCAGCATAGACCCCTGCACAGGTCTTCGAAGGAGTCAATCGTCCCCTTCTGTCTTCTGCCAGGAGGTCTCTTCTCTCCTCTGTCCACATCCACCCCAGAGACCCACTGATGGATTAATCTTCTGCAAAGACCGATCAATAATTTTTGCTGAGCTTTTCACTCCCCAGAGGGATTCAGATTTTCTTTGACAAGGCAAGGCGCACCTGATTAAAACCCGGCGCAGAAAATTACAAACGGGAACGGCCGGGGCAAAGAGAGGGTGGGTTGAAGGTTTTATTGGGCCATCAGCAAATCCATCTTGGATCAGTGCAGATCGATTGCGTGTTTAAGAAGAAGGTGGAGAAACACCCTGGAGTATCCGGTTGGCCAGTTGAATAGGACGCCTTAAATGTTTTCACATTTCCCGGCCCTAGGACAGGGGTAGGCAACCTTGGCTCTTTTATGACTCGTGGACTTCAACTCCCAGAATTCCTGAGCCAACCATGGTTTTGATCCCTCCTCGTGGCTATTAAGTGAGTTCTATCCAATTTTATGACTTCCTTGACACTTTTTTAAATTGTTAAACAACTTTGAATCCCCCTCCTCAATTGACATTGCTTGTCGGAAGCCGGCTGGAAAAGTCGCAAATCCCGATCAAAGGAAGGTGGGGATTTTGATCCTGTGATTGTGGGGAATGCTGTGACCGGTCGTAAATATCTGGTCGTAAGTCTTAAGGTATTTCAGCACTGCAGTAACTTTGAATGGTGGCTAAAAGAACAGTCTTAAAGAAAGGGTGATAGATAGATTGTAAGAACCCACTTTAACCCACATCTTAAGAAAGCAGAACTCTTGGGAACAATTTCTTCCAACAGGAACTTTTATTAAGAGTAGTTGAAGTGGGTTTTTACATTAGACAGGATCTGCAGTAATAGTCAACCTGGAAGGAAGAACCTTACTGGGGGACTTTGCAAATAATAGATGGATAGATAGATAGATAGATAGATAGATAGATAGATGGATGGATGGATGGATGGATGGATGGATGGATGGATGGATGGATGGATGGATGGATGGATGGATGGGTGGGTGGGTGGGTGGGTGGGTGGATAGAAAGACAGACAGACAGATAGGGAGAGATGGATAGATGGATGAATGGATAGACAGACAGCATGGACAGCCAAACGAAACAGTCTATTAGCGGAATATAAGCATCCCATCATTAGCACCCCAGCTTTTAACCAAACAAAAGACCACATTTTGTTTGGTCTCTTCCTCTATTTCCATAAAACCTCCCCTTCTCACAAGGTGACTTTGCTGCCTCCCTCTCTCTCTCTCTTGCTTCTAAAAAAGAGAGAGAAAAAAAAGGAGACCGTCTATTTTTGATATCCATTATTAATCTACAGGACCTTGGCTGCCCCCATTCCAAAACAGTTCTCTGTCTCTGTGATCTTTTTCATTTAAAAGAAAAAAAAACAACCCAGCATCCTTTTGTTGTTGTTGTTGTTGCAGTGGTGGTGGTGGATTTCTTTTCTTTTTTTCCCCTCCCCAACCCAAGCCTGCTCCTGGCAAAGGGGAAGGGTTTAGAGCACCCAAGGAGGACCACGGGGCCGGTCCAAGGCAAGCGAAGCGATCCCACCAACGCAGGGCTGGGAAGGCGTATCCTGCAACGGCAGCTTGTTTGAGCTTTGATTTTCGGTTGACAGCCGGCTGAAGGATCGATCGGAGCGCCAATACATAATGCATGAGCCTTCGCCCCCACCCACCCACGCGCCCCCTCCCCTCCTTCGCCGGCGCAGCTGTACACTGTGGAAAANAATGACATAGGGTCTCCTGCTTGAGTAGGAGGGTTGACTAGAAGACCTTCCAACTCTGCTATTCTGTATTCTGTAATTAATTGCTTCCAGATGGAGCATCCATGACTTCTGAAGAGACAGGACGACCATCTGTCCCAAATAGAATAAGGTCTTCCGCTAGAGCAGAAGTTTAGTCTACTCCAAAGTCCCTTCCAACCTTATTATTCTACGTTCTAATCATGATAGACATTTGGGCAAGCGTCTGGGGATGATTTCTCTGCCGATGGCCAAGAGCCTTGCTGAGTCATCGTTCCCGCTTTGCTTTTGATGAGTGTGCATCTTTCAGAGGCTGCTTCACCTTTGCCCTGTCCACTAACTTGTGTTTCAATAATGAAAGGCTAGCATTGTCGCAGAATAATTTTATGTCAGCAAAGGCAAAAAGGGGACTTCTTCGACCGACTTCTCCTAACGGCCTGGTTTGAAAATGTGCCTCTTTACACCGATGGTTTTCTTGACAGATAATGTGTCCTTTTTTGATGCTTCTGTCTTAAGATACTTTTGTATCTTTTTCTTCATGTCTCTCCTTTCCGGGAAAGGAGAACGACGTATGATTGTCGTTAGGATGACAATTGTGAGAACACCCACAGTAAAAATACACTCAAGAGCCACCACTTCAACACCCTCGGCATTGACAAATTTCACCATCTGTCAATTGCAAAAGGCAGCTTTACTCGGAACAGCTGAAATCCTGCGATCAAACCTTATTCAACATCCACATCTGTCTATCCCAGGTCCTTGGGAAGGAGTTGACAGGTAGACAAAATTGCCAAATCCAGTCTGAACATCTGGCTGGGGAATTCAAATTCTACCCAGGATTTTTATTTAACCCGTCTAATATAAAAGTACCCAAAATGTTAGTTATTCATTCAGAAAGTTCACTAAACGAATTGTTGTAAAATGAGGATTACCTGTACAGAATTTGAGTCCTGTCAGTGTATGATTTTATTTGGGCTCAGAAAGCTTGTGTGAAGGTGGATGCTCCAACATTGAAGGTTTTCAAGAAGAGATTAGAGAACCATTTTCTGAAATGGTATAGAGTTTCCTTCTTGAGCGAGGGTTGGACTAGAAGACCTCCAAAGTCCCTTCCAACTCTCCATATTTATGTCATTCTGTGAATAACATCTGGAGAACTTCACAGTGAGCATCTTTGAAGGTTCCTTCACCCGTGCTTTGACTGCTGCTGGGGAAATTAATTGGTAACCAGCATAGACCCCTGCACAGGTCTTCGAAGAAGTCAATCGTCCCCTTCTGTCTTCTGCCAGGAGGTCTCTTCTCTCCTCTGTCCACATCCACCCCAGAGACCCACTGATGGATTAATCTTCTGCAAAGACCGATCAATAATTTTTGCTGAGCTTTTCACTCCCCAGAGGGATTCAGATTTTCTTTGACAAGGCAAGGCGCACCTGATTAAAACCTGGCGCAGAAAATTACAAATGGGAACAGCCGGGGCAAAGAGAGGGTGGGTTGAAAGTTTTATTGGGCCATCAGCAAATCCATCTTGGATTGGTGCAGATCGATTGCGTGTTTAAAAAGAAGGTGCAGAAACACCCTGGACTATCCGGTTGGCCAGTTGAACAGGACGCCTTAAATGTTTTCACATCTCCTGGCCTTAGGATGTCCCTCCCCTGGTTTTGATCCCTCCTCCTTGTGGCCATTAAGTGAGTTCTATCCAATTTTATGACTTTCTTGACATTTTTTAAAATTGAGTCATATGGTTGTTAAACAACTTTGAATCCCCCCCACCTTGACATTGCTTGTCAGAAGCCGGCTGGAAAAGTTGCAAATCCCAATCAAAGGAAGGTGGGACAGCTGCAACGGTCGCAAACATATGCAGGTTGCTGAGGGTCTGGATTTTGATCCTGTGATCGTGGGGATGCTGTGACCGTCATAAATATCTGGTCGTTAAGTCTTCAGTTATTTCGGCACTGCAGTAACTTTGAATGGTGGCTAAAAGAACAGTCTTGAAGAAAGACTGATAGATGATGGATGGATAGATGAGACAGAATGGATGGATGGATGGATGATAGATGAGATAGATGGAATGGAATAGGTAGGTAGGTAGGTAGGTAGGTAGGTAGATAGATAGATAGATAGATGATAGATAGATAGATAGATAGATGATGGGTGGGTGGGTGGGTGAGTGGGTGGGTGGATGGATGGATGGATGGATAGATGAGACAGAATGGGTGGATGGATAGATGAGATGGAATGGAATGGAATGGGATAGATAGATGATAGATGATAGATGATAGATAGATAGATAGATAGACGGACAGAGGGAGAGGGAGGAATGGATAGACAGACTGCATGGACAGCCAAACGAAACAGTCTATTAGCAGAATATAAGCATCCCTGCCCCCTCCACGTCCCATCATTAGCACCCCAGCTTTTAACCAAAGACGTTTCGTTTGGTCTCTTCCTCTATTTCCATAAAACCTCCCCTTCTCACAAGGTGACTTTGCCACCTCTCTCTCTCTCTCTTGCTTCTAAAAGAGAGAGAAAAAAAGAAGACCGTCTATTTTTGATATCCATTATTAATCTACAGGACCTTGGCTGCCCCCATTCCAAAACAGTTCTCTGTCTCTGTGATCTTTTTCATTTAAAAGAAAAAAAAACAACCCAGCATCCTTTTTTGTTGTTGTTGTTGTGGTGGTGGTGGTGGTGGATTTCTTTTCTTTTTTTCCCCCTCCCCAACCCAAGCCTGCTCCTGGCAAAGGGGAAGGGTTGAGAGCACCCAAGGAGGACCACGGGGCCGGTCCAAGGCAAGCGAAGCGATCCCACCAACGCAGGGGCTGGGAAGGCGTATCCTGCAACGGCAGCTTGTTTGAGCTTTGATTTTCGGTTGACAGCCGGCTGAAGGATCGATCGGAGCGCCAATACATAATGCATGAGCCTTCGCCCCCACCCACCCACGCGCCCCCTCCCCTCCTTCGCCGGCGCAGCTGTACACTGTGGAAAAGTGAAATTCTGCATCGCTTGAAAACTATCGCTTTGCAAGGGATCTATTTATAAATACAGCTTCTCTATTTATACACGCCCGTGAGTCTGCAGGCCTGCGCACGGTGCGTGTGTGTGTGTGTGTATGTGTCACTGAGGGATGTCTGCAAGTTTACGTACAGCTTAGTCCTCGGCTTACGACGCAACCGGGCCTAAGTAAGACGGTTGCGAAGTCAGGGGTGCCCGTTTTTTTATGCGGTGGGTTTTGAAGTGGGTTGCAGAAAAACCTGATAAGCCAAGTACGTACTTGATTTTTACATGGGATCACAGCGGCAAGAATTATTATTTGCGCCATACTGGAAGAAGGAAGAAACACCACCCAAAGAAGAATTAAAAAAAAAGAATACGAGACCGTGCGGAAATAGACAAGACTTCCTTCGAGGTTGAAAGAAAAAGAAGAAACGGAACGTTTTCAAACTTGGGGACCTGTTTTATCAACGGCTAGAGCAGCGGTTCTCAACCTGTGGGTCGGGACCCCATTTGGGGTCGATCGACCATTTCACGGGGGTCGCCAAGCAACGCTGTCCGCCATTTTTTCCCCTTTTCCGGCGGGTGCCTTACCTCCCTTGGGCTGGGCCAGCTGGTGGTCGGCCTGCTCCGTCTCTGCCGCTTGCCATCTACGCCTCGGCCGGCGCAGGGGGCGGAACCACGCATGCACGGCGCTCCTGGGCAGGGAAAGTCCTCGACTTACGACCGGTTGGGTAGTCCTCGACCTACGACCGGTTTAGTCCTCGACTTACGACCGGTTTAGTCCTCGACTTACGACCGGTTGGGGTCACGGCATTAAAAAGGTTGAGAACCACTGGGCTAGAGAAAAGATCTAGGGATGAGGGATTGAATTGGCGTTAGTGAATAAGACGGGTTCTCGCAAGCTCCGTCAGCTGAAGTGGTCCTTGAGGTTGACCCTTCCCCAGAGAAATCAAGGATCAATTTCTCCCTCCTGGCCCGCCTGAAATTCACATCTTTTTTTGGCCCAAATGTGAGAAACCCTTGAAGCCATGGGAAGACAAATGATGCCTGTTACTCCAGAGCTTTGCCCAAGTACCTTGGGAGAAACTTGAAAGGGAGGAGAGCTTGGATCACCCTGCAACATTTTGTTGAGAGTTTTTCTGGCCTCTGGAAAAAGAAAAAATCGATCCGACTTTTTTTGGGGGGTGGGTGTGTTTTGTGTGTGAAGAAAAGGCTCCCAACAGCCCCTTTCATCTCCTTTCGTCTCCGCTTCAGCCTTCAAGGGGAGAGCGGTTAATCCTTGTCCATTGGAAATCTTTAGGCGATCAAAGGAGGCCTCTTTTTAGAACAAGCGCTTTGGAGAGGAAGGGGCTTCAGATGCCCGCCGGAGCGCTTCGGA
>NW_015387641.1:7884-19741 GCF_001527695.2 Protobothrops mucrosquamatus
GGGGGGTGGGTGTGTTTTGTGTGTGAAGAAAAGGCTCCCAACAGCCCCTTTCATCTCCTTTCGTCTCCGCTTCAGCCTTCAAGGGGAGAGCGGTTAATCCTTGTCCATTGGAAATCTTTAGGCGATCAAAGGAGGCCTCTTTTTAGAACAAGCGCTTTGGAGAGGAAGGGGCTTCAGATGCCCGCCGGAGCGCTTCGGAAAGAGAAGCTGGAAAAGGAGAGGATGGACCCAACTGCCAAGATCGGAAGAGACAGGCCAAAAAACGCATCCCAGTTATTTGCTAGCAGAAAAGCAAGAAGCTGGTAAAATAAGAAGGTTCAAAGACATCAGGATTTTCTTTCTTTCTTTCTTTTTCTTTTCCTTCCTTCCTTCCTACCTTTTTCCCTTGTCTGTCTTCAGCATCTTTCAATCCTTCAGTCCTTCCTTCCTTTTTTCCCATCTGTCTTCAGCATCTTTCAATCCTTCAGTCCTTCCTTTTTTCCCGTCTGTCTTCAGCATCTTTCAATCCTTCAGTCCTTCCTTCCTTTTTCCCTTGTCTTCAGCATCTTTCGATTCCTTCCTTCCTTCCTTCCTTCCTTCCTCCCTCCCTCTTCTCTGTGGCATCTCCTTAGATATTGGAAGACTGCTATCATGTTTTCCCCTTGTCCTTCATCAAACTACCCAATTCCTGCAACCGTTCTTCGTAGGCTTGAGCCTCCAGTCCCCTAATCATCTTTGTTGCTCTTCTCTGCACTCCTTCAAGAGCTTCGGTATATATTTTTTTTCTATCTTGGTGGCCAGAACTGAACACAGCATTCAAAAAGAAAGAAAGAAAGAAAGAAAGAAAGAGAGAGAGAGAGAGAGAGAGAGAGAGAGAGAGAGAGAGAGAGAGAGAGAGAGAGAGAGAGAGAGAGAGAGAGAGAGAGAGAAAGTTGGCCTGTGTCTGGATGTTCTTGACGTTAGTTATGGAAGCCCACCACAAAGTTGCATTCTACCTTCCGTAGAATGCCCATCAAAAAGGCCAATTTCCAGCTCTTCTCTCTCTTCTCCTCCTCCTCCCCAAAGGAACCTGGTCTATTTAAAAGGCTGTAGACCGTCTCCGTTAACTTTCTGACGTCCCCACCAGCTTTCATTACTGGTTAAGGGTCAACTTGCTGGTTGCTGCTTCTATTTGAGCTTCAAAGGCTCGGTGAGAAGAAAGATCATCCCAAACCGGGCTGCCCAGCATTTGCGCTCCACCAAAGAGCAACTGCAGAAATAAGAGAGTTGCGTTCTCTTTTGATCACAGGCCTTTTGAAGATGGTTTGTGTGTGTGTGTGTGTGTGTGTGTGTGTGTGTTGTTTAAAAACAACAACACAACCTCGATATCCTGATAGAAAGAGGAAGAATGTTACCACCCAAAGTTCTTCTGTTTTTGCAGATCATAATAACTATTGACACCCCTTAGCGTGCCGCACCGGGAGAAGAGACAAACAATGGCGCCTGAATCTAGTTTTTTTTAAGATAAACGGATCGTGTATTCGGCTCGTGAAATTAACCAAGCATTTTCGCAATGCAAATGAACAATTTAGGGGGGAAAAAAACCAACACCGTTGTTTTTCTGTTTAGTTTAATTTCCTTTAGAATAATCAACCCTTTCCAAAGATGCTAAGTGAATATTGAGGAGGCAGACGGAAGCTTTGCGGTACCGAAGCAACCTGAATTTAAACGACCTTCCAGAGGAAATTGTGTTTAACCTGGATCGTGGGAGTTTAGCCCTCTGAATTTCAGCCCTCAAAAAACGACTAAAATGCCAACTTCAGTGTGACACAGTTTCAGACATCACAAATCTATCCGTGTCTTTATTCAGAAGTCAATCCTATATATCTATATATATTTATAACACTTGGGGCCTTAGTTCCAATCAAGGAACGATCAACTCAAACAAGCTAACAATAAACAATGGTCTAATCAGGGAAACACCAAGAACACTCCCATCAATGCTGACAGGACAAGCTGCTAGTGTATAAATCAAGAGCAAACCCCACTCCCTTCTAGAACTGATGATGTTACCTAGTTTGGTAATGAAATGTCTGCACAGAAACCATTAAGCACCAAGGACCCCACAATCNCCTCCTCCTCCTCCTCCTCCTCCTCCTCCTCTTCTTCTTCTTCTTCTTCTTCTTCTTCTTCTTCTTCTTCTTCTTCTTCTTCTTCTTCTTCTTCTTCTTCTTCTTCTTCTTCTTCTTCTTCTTCTTCTTCTTCTTCTTCTTCTTCTTCTTCTTCTTCTTCTTCTTCTTCTTCTTCTTCTTCTTCTTCTTCTTCTTCTTCCGCTCCATAAACCCCTCTCTCTTCTAGCACTGATGATGTTATCTGGTTGGGTAATTAAATGTCTTCACAAAAAAACATTTAGCTCAGAGAACACCAAGGATCCCAGTTTTCCTCCTCCTCCTCCTCCTCCTCCTCCTCCTCTCTGCAAACCACAATCCTTTCTAGCCCTGATGACGTTATCTAGTTAGGTAATGAAACGTCCGCAAGAAAACAAGCTCAGAGACCACCGAGGACCCCACGTCGAATTTTAAAAATGGAAAACGCTTGTTCCAGGTTTCTAGAGTCAAGGATACCCCGGACTGCTGAATTTAAATTCCCGAACTGAGCAGGGGAAGTGAGGTTGATGGCCTCCAGAGTCCTGTTTAGCTCCTTTCACAGTCCTTGCTTCCAATATTCCAAGAAGAAAAAAACCAAATGAGCATGTTCCATCTGCTTCCCTGCAGGAGATGCACAGGGCTCACTCTTTCGCTGAAATAATTTATGCAGGGTGGAAGCGAACGGCAGCCGAGAAAACTACAATTCTAGAACTCCTTGACGAGCCGAAAACAAACAGATCGCAAGGGGCAGGTGGCACCCGTCCAAGGAGTTTTCAAGAAGCAAACAGGAAGCAGCAGACCGTCTGTCAAAAATATGTATCGCATCTTCGAAATTGTCTTTGGGACCGGAGAACTGGATAATGGCCAACGGCAAGGCTGGGGTTTTTTTTTGCTTTGTTTTTGGGAAAAAAAAGAAAGAAATAGAACTCAGGTCCAAGAAATTACATGGCAGTTTCCTCTTAGGTTTGGTCTTGAGCAAGGAAGAAGGGCTTTTTCTGGGCTTGGAAGCAGCCACCACTTGGTTTTTGAAAGCAATCCCAAGAAGACCTTCCGTGGAAAATGGGCGCGGGAGGACCTACATGGCTTTAGATTTAGATAGAATGGAATGGAATGGAATAGAATATAGAATAGAATAGAATAGAATAGAATAGAATAGAATAGAATAGAATAGAATAGAATAGAATAGAATAGAATAGAAATGAGTGGAGTGGAGTGGAATTGAATAGAATAGAATAGAATGAAGAATAGAATAGAATAGAATAGAATAGAATAGAATAGAATAGAATAGAATAGAAATGAGTGGAGTGGAGTGGAGTGGAATGGAATAGAATGGAATAGAATAGAGTGGAGTGGAATAGAATAGAATAGAATATAGAATAGAATATAGAATAGAATAGGCTAGAATAGAACAGAACATGGAATGGAATAGAATGGAATAGAATAGAGTGGAATAGAATAGAATATAGAATAGAATAGAACATGGAATGGAATAGAATGGAATAGAGTGGAATAGAATAGAATATAGAATAGAATAGAACAGAACATGGAATGGAATAGAATATAATATAGAATAGAATATAATATAGAATAGAATAGAATAGAATAGAATAGAACAGAACAGAACAGAACATGGAATGGAATAGAATAGAGTGGAATAGAATAGAATAGAATAGAGAGTAGAATAGAATAGAATATAGAATAGAATAGAACATGGAATGGAATAGAATAGAATATAGAATAGAATAGAATATAGAATAGAACAGAAGAGTTGGAAGGGCCCTTGGAGGTCTTCTAGTCCAGCCCCCTGCTTAAGCAGGAGAACCTATACCATCTCAGACAAGTGACTGTCTAGTCTCTTCTTAAAAACCTCCAGTGATGGAGCGCCCACAACTTCTGGAGGCAAGCTGTTCCACTGGTTGATTGTCCTCACTGTCAGGAAGTTTCTCCTTAATTCCAAGTTGCTTTTCTCTTTGATAAGTTTCCAACCGTTGTTTCTCATCCTGCCCTCTGGTGCTCTGGTGAACAAAGTCACCCCCTCTTCCTTGTGGCAGCCCCTCAGATACTGATACAGATAATGATCAGCACGTCTTATTCCAGGCTCAGTCACGGACATAAGTGGAGAACCACCTGTACTTTTATTACGAATGGATGACTTGAAATCTTTGGAAGGATTTGTGTTTGTTCACGCTACCCTTGTTTCTTTATGAATCAGGATTTTGGGTTTTTTGTTTGTTTTTTTTAAATGCACAACTGATTTGTGAATACAAAGGGCTTTTACACAATGTGCTCTGTCTTAAGAGCACGTATCTGTAAGCATTTTCTCATTACAAAATCTGCATGTTTAACCAAGTGGGTGCTTTAGGGAGAGGGGCAGGCAGCATGGTAAAACACAGAGAAGGGAGAAATGCAAAGGATAATTATATTCTAAACAGGGCATCCATTTGGGAACCGCAGAGGAGCTGAGCGGATAACGGAATTCCCAGAAATAGAATTATCAGCAAAACAAACAAAATTTCTCCAATGAATCTTGCAACTTCTTAATACGTACCATAGACTGGAGACCACTCTAGTTTTAGCAAAAGAAGGGGGGGGAAAAAAAACCAAAACTTGATATTCATTTTTGCAGAAAGAAAAGGGCTTCAATTGCTTATTCTACCTCCAGAGCATCATGTTGTTTTGGCTGAGTCCACACTGCTCTAAGACGCAGTTTAGGGAATAAGCCATCATTCCCTGGGCTCACACATCACCTCAATCCATCGGTCTCTTTTCCTCGTCTTTAGAAGGAGAGATTTCCGATCCTAACTTTGACTTTCTTCGTTTTTCCCTTCAACTCAAGCCACACTCACTAGCCCTGATGATGTTACCTAGTTGGGTAATACAACGACTGCAAGAAAACAACCAAGCTCAGTTACTGTATATAAACAGGAAGCAAGTCACAAACACCAACACTGATGAGGTTACCTAGTTGGGTCACGAAACGTCTGCAAGCTAACAACCCAGCTCAGAGAGCACCGAGGTCCACACAAATCAATCGAATAATACTAGCAAAAAAAGCCACAAGCAATCCAGCCCAAATCAAGCCACAATCTGCTTAATGGGATGTGAGAATCCTTCGAATCAACAGGTCCACGAGACGCCTCCTTCTGAACTTTTCAGGGAAGTGGATAAAAGAGAGACAGATTATTTTCAAGGCGGTCTCTTGTTTTAATAACAAAAATAAACAAAAAACTATGAAGAGTTTGATCCATTTGTCTAGCTTGAGTTTGCAGGCGAAATAATACATAAGACAAATGTAAAAGGACGGTTCATGGAGTCTTTTCACTGGGGATCGTTTGGTCCCAAGACTGGATCCAGGAGAGATCTTGAGAAGGTGAGGACCAAGACTGGATCCAGGAGAGATCTTGAGAAGGTGAGGAACAGGTTTCAGAAAGCATGGAGAACACCTACCCTTTCTGAAAGTAAGTAAATGAGATTCCTTTTGAAGCACCAGGTCCTGATCTTCAATCATAATATTAAGATGGAAAGTGGGGTGGAAAAAAACCCCCCAAAAATAACTGTAGAAAAGGGACAGAAAAATAAAAAGAAATGAAGAGTGAAAGGATGAGTTTTTATTCATATCAGCAGATGTTCAAGGGCAGACTCGTTCGGGGGCCAGCTTAGATCTTCTTGAAAGCCATCCAGGAATTCATATCAAGCCACGAGGTTGAGTTTTGAGAGATGGACTTCTCAATTCTTGGTTGAACAAGGTCATTATCATGGAACCGGTCATGATGGGCCGCCCAAAGCTGCATTTAACCCTTCTGACCTTTATGGAAATATTGATCTCGGTCAAGGAGAAATCAGAACTCATAGCTCTACGGAAGGTTGACTTCTGTCTTGAGTTTCTTCAGATCCATCTTCTACTTCCAGATGTTCTTGTTGGCTTCTAGGTTGGCTTATTGGCGACAGGTGTCATGGAAGGCTTCTAAGGTCCGAAAATCCCTCCAGGTTGGGGGGAGGCCATCCTGCAGGAATTTCCCACAACGTTGGCACGGAGCTTGGAACAGCTTGATGTAACTTCTCAGCCAGGTCTGAAAAAGAAAGCAGAAGAAGACTTAACATAGGACCACTCAGCATCCTTGAGGAAATATGGAAGGCCGGAGGGTTACCTGTGCTTCTATCCTCGTGGGATACTTGGTGTTTTTCCCAACTTTCTCAAGAGGCCAGGGCAGAAACAGCCCTGCCAAGCAGTCCTCAAGTTACAACAGTTCATTTGGTGACCTTGGGTTTTGACCACGTGGGAACGGCGCAACGGTCGTTAAGTGTGAAATACAGGTCATAGGTCACTCTTTTCAGTGCCGCTGCAACTTCAAACGGTCACTAAATGAACCACTGCTAAGTTGAGGACTGCTTGTAAATAAAATAACTTTTTCGTCAAAGGAACAAAAGAGAAAATGGAGACCGTACAGAAGAATGGTTCGTAGGGAAAATAGGGGAAAAAAAGGGAGGGTTATATTTACACTCTTCTTGACAGCAGTCACCGAAATATTTGTGCTGTGCCCTCTCTCTCTCTAAGGTTACATCACAATTTCCTTCCTCCGTAAACTAAGTCTTTCTAATCTTCGGACTCATAAATCACGGGTTCCATTTTTTCTCTCTCTCTCTCTTTTACAGCAAAAAAGTCCATGGGGCTTTCCAGGCGGGCTTAAAGTAGCTGTTGATCTTTTTTTCTAATTAAACTGATTAATTTTGCCGCTCGTTCTGCCGTCTTCCCCAGCCGTTCCTCTCCACTTTCGGAGCCTCTGAAATGTTGCGGTCCACGAAGAGAAAGGGAGCCAACGGCGATTTTAGCCCTCCCCATCCTTGTCCCGTTTTAGGACCTTCCTTGCCACAGCGGTGAATCGCTGCCGTTGTTAAGTTGTTAAGACACACGGTCGTTAAACGAGCCTGGCTTCTCCCCGTCGGCTTTGCTGGTGAGAAGGTCGCAAAAGGGGATCAGGTGACCCCCCTCCGGGACGCCGCAATCGTCATAAATATGAGTCGGTGGCCAAGCACTGTCTGAATTTGGATCCCGCGGCCCTGGGGACGCTGCGACGGTCGTAAGTGTGAGAAAAAGTCCCTTTTTTCCAGTGCCGTTGTAAACTTCAAACGGTCACTAAATGAACTGGTGTAAGTCAAAGACCATGTCAATGGTGTGACAATTAAGATCAATTAAGACCATTAAGGTTTTCATCTATCGGAAGCATGACAGGCTACTTGAGTGCTAAGAAAGAGAGGAATCGTTAAGGATGGCTTTCTATTGTTATCTAAGGTTAAGGCTCAAATGGAGTCCAGACTGAATTGCAGGCTTGAGGAGATACGTAGCAAAAAAATTAAATAAAACAAGTTTCTTGTTTTGCCAACTTTCTGGCACAATCAGATTCGAACTAGCCACAGGGCTCATGAATCTTCTCACGAGAAGGATGGTTATCGATCCAGGAAAATTGCTCTCTGAAGGCAACACGGACTGCCTTTATGAAAATGAATTCCTCGGTCTGGATTGGAGCTGCTTCTCTCTCTCTCTCTCTCTCAAGCAGTCAATAGCTTCCTCTCGCCTCCTCAGAGTATTCTCGGAGTAGACAAATCAAGGAGGTGGGCACTCAAACCGGACTGGCCAATGGTGGCTTATTCGAGCTCCATCTGACCGGGCCTCGCGTTCATCAAGAGCCTGGCGTAGAGACCGTACCGTCATTTGTCTGGAATGGTAGAAGGTCTCTGTTGTTCTGGGTTCTGGAGTCTCCTGCTCAAGCAGGGGCCTGGACTAGAAGACCTCCAAGGTCCCTTCTCACCGTTATTCCGTGTTCTGGAGTCTCCTGCTCAAGCAGGGGGTTGGACTAGAAGACCTCCAAGATCCCTTCCGAATCTGTATTCTGGATGTGCTAGAGGGAAAAATAGAGGCAGGTGGCCTTTATGGAACGTTTGTGTTCCTGTGATTAAAATCAAATCGAAAGCACACAGGGAATCCTCTATTTACAACCGTTCATTTAGCAACTGTTGGCACTGGGGGAAAAAAAGGGATGTATGACCAGGCCCCACACTTAAGATCAGTTGTAAGTCACTTTTTTCGGTGCCGTTGTAACTTTGAATGGAGGAGGAGGAGGAGAAGCAGGAGGAGGAAGAGGACTACTGTGGGGTCTTTGATGCTCTCTGAGCTTGGTGGTTTTCTTGCAGACGAAAGTACTAGGTTGATCCATTACAGTAGTCCCGATCTTCCCTCACCCTAACACCTCTTTTCCTCCTTCTCCTCCTCCTCCTCCTCGACACCCCAGGAACCACGAGAGACTCGAACCACCAAAAGAACGTCTGCAAATTAATGGGTAGGTCCATTGTCGTAGTCAAGACCTTCCCTTACCCTAAACGTCTCTCCTCCTCCAGGAGGAGGAGGAGGAGGAGGAGGAGGACTACTGTGGGGTCTTTGGTGCTCTCTGAGCTTGGTGGTTTTCTTGCAGACATTTAATTACCCATCCAGGTAACAGCATCAGTTCTGGAAGGGAATGGGATTTGCAGAGAGGAGGAGGAGGAGGAGGAGGAGGAGGAGGACAACGACGACTACTGTGGGGTCTTTGGTGCTCTCTGAGCTTGGTAGTTTTCTTGCAGACGTTTACCGTAATTACCCATCCAGGTAACAGCATCAGTTCTGGAAGGGAATGGGATTTGCAGAGAGGAGGAGGAGGAGGAGGAGGAGGAGGACAACGACGACTACTGTGGGGTCTTTGGTGCTCTCTGAGCTTGGTGGTTTTCTTGCAGACATCTGACGACCCAACTAGGTAACATCATCAGAGTCACTTTATCGGTGAGACGGACAGCATACCAAAGTAATAAAAACCTACCATAAAGGACCGGACAACCACATCAGGCATCTGTGGGAGCTGGTAATGCAACAGGGCTGTGGTTGCGTGATCCGTCACCTGCCGAGGAAGCAAGAAAGGAGAGCTATGAAACGCCAACCCAAATCATTCCAGCGGCTGCTATATTACAGGAAATCCTCAAATACAGGAAGTCCTCCACTTATCACTTATCGGGTCCTCCACGTGAATCAAAACTCAGCCAAGCTTGCCCACCGACTCATATTTATGACGGTCGCGGGGTCCCGGGATCGGGCGATCCCCTTTTTTGAGACCTGATGACCAGCAAAGTCTAGGGGGGGGGGTCTTCAAACCTGGCCCTTTCGTGACTTGTGGACTTCAATTCCCAGAATTCCTCAGCGCAATTCCTTTCTTTGGGCGCCCTGGAAGAGCCGCAGGTTTGCACGGGGTCAAAACAGGAAAGGAAGCAATTGCGCCGTTGGCTGAAGAGAGGCAGGGCTTCAAATCGCTCAAGCCGGCCGAGGCGGGTCGGGTGGCGCATACAGATGGTGGCCTTTCCTGCCGGCTCATCGCCCTTCAGCTCCTGTCAATTTAAATGCCGGCCCTGATGTTGGCGGTGCTACGTGCAATTCATCAGTGGGAGCACACAAACACACACACACACACACACACACACACACACACGGCCTTTGGCTCTGCTGTAGGGCAGGTAATTTTCTTCCCTCCTGGCGAGTCAGACGTCTTTGCCAATCCTCTGCTAAACAGCCCAACGTCTCCCAGCGGCCGTTCCCAGCCGGCGTTAAGAGAGTCAAGCAGGATGGGAGGTTTTGGGAGGAGATGGTTGGGAGAAAGAAAAAGATCATTCATTTATGAGGAAGGAAGGAAGGAAGGAAGGAAGGAAGGAAGGAAGGGAAGGAGGGAGGGAGGGAGGAGGGGAGGAAGAGAGGGGAGGAATCTAGTTATAGGAAGGAAGGGAGGGAGGGAGGAGGGAAGGAAGGAAGGGTCTAGTTATAGGAAGGAAAGAATCTAGTTACAGAAAGGAATTAAGGGAGAGAGGGAGAGAGGAAGGAATGAAGGGAGGGAGGAAGCAGGGGGTTGGACTAGAAGACCTCCAAGGTCCCTTCCAGCTGTTATTCTGTATCCATCACCAAGGAGGCTACTACTACTACTACTACTACTACTACTACTACTACTACTACTACTGCTGCTGCTGCTGCTAATAATAGTAATAGTAGTACAGCTACACTACTACCGCTAATTTGCTTCGGAGAGAAACAGGCGCCCCCATTAACAAACTGAAGTCAGGCGCCCGGCCCACCGAGTTCCTAATAGCTGGCTAATGAGATTTTGCTGCGAGGGAAAAACTTTATAATCGTATTTTCCAAACGGAACAAAGAGGGCGGCCAGCAGCAGCTTAGAGGAGCAGAGAGAGAAAGAGAGTGACGCGGCGTTTTGAACGCCATCAAAGGAGACGCTAAAGAAGAAGAAGGAGAAGGAGAAAAGAAAGGAGAGAGAAATCGCCCCATCGGTAACAAACGGGCGGGAGGGGGGAAAAAAACCCCCAAAACAAAACGCAAACATATTCCAGCTTCGTTGGAATTGTAATTTCTTTTCTTTTGTACGCGGCTGCTGTTTGGGGTGGGTGGAGAGCAGCAAAATTTCATCTCCTGTAAGCTGCAGATTAAAACCAGGAAAGCCAGGAGCCAAGGCAGAGCACGGGGTGCGTTTGAGGACCCACCTTCTCCATCTTCTACCTTTTTTGTGGGGTTTTCCCCCCCCCCTGTCGTTTTATCGTGAAACTTAATTAAAAGTTTACGATTAAAAAATAAAAGGGGGGAAAAAAGGGGCGAAAATCGCAGCAGGCCAGGGGTCAGTTTAACCGGCTGTCCTTGGGAGCAGATCCTCGCTTCTCCTTTGCGACGGCCGGAGAGAGAGACGGTCAATAATAATAATAATAATAATAATAATAATAATAATAATAATAATAATAATAATAATAATAATAATAATAATAATAATAATAATAATAATAATAATAATAATAATAATAAAGTTGGAAGGGACCTTGGAGGTCATCGAGTCCAACCCCCTGCTCAGGCAGGAACCCTACACCATTTCAGACAAACGGCTGTCCAGTTTCTTCTTAAAAACTTCCAGTGTTGGAGCATTCACCGCTTCTGGAGGCAGGTTGTTCCACTGGTTAATTGTTCTAACTGTCAGGAAGTGTCTCCTTAGTTCTAAGTTGCTTCTCTCTTTGATTAGTTTCCACCCGTTGCTTCTCGTCCTGCCTTCAGGCGCCTTGGAGAATAGCTTGACTCCCTCTTCTTTGGAGCAGCCCCTGAGATATTGGAAGACTGCTATCATGTCCCCCCCTCGCCCTTCTCTTCATTAAACTAGACATACCCAATTCCAGCAACCGTTCCTTATATGTTTTAGCCTTCAGTCCCCTAATCATCTTTGTTGCTCTTCTCTGCACTCTTTCTAGAGTCTCAGCATCAATATTAACTGATTATGCAGGCCTTCAGTACGCGCTTCTCCTCGGGAGATTAATGACGAGAGATGCATCTTCCTACATTAGGATACTGTTGGGGGTGCCCTTGTGGCACTGGGGCATGGGGGGGGAGGGCATGGAATTGGCCCACTTCAGAGAGCGGAAGATTTTGCGCCAAACTTAAATCTCGACGGCGCGAGATGCCACTTTATAACGCCTGGCTAAGGCCACGCTCGGCACGCTGCGTCCCGTTTTGGTCACCCCAACATGAAATAATTTTTATTTTTTTAAAAAAAAGGTGAGACTCTGTTATGAGCACCTTCTGTTTAATGATGAGGTATCTTGCTTTTTCCTTTTTTCCCGAAAGTAAATGTTCATGATGCCGTCAGGGTTGGGTGGTGGGGAAGAAAGAAAAAAAAAAGAGGAAGAAGGAAACG
>NW_015387641.1:20454-40371 GCF_001527695.2 Protobothrops mucrosquamatus
CCCCCCACCCACCCACCCACCCATCCATCCATCCATCCATCCATCCATCCATCCATCCATCCATCCATCCATCCATCCATCCATCGTAAGTCCCTTTTTTCAATGCCATTGTAAACTTTAAACAGTCACTAAATGAATGGTTGTAAGTTGTAAGTTGTAGGGCCAGCTGTACGAGTCCTTGATTTTTCTTGGGCTAGCCGGCCTTTGCTGTAAAATGCCACGAGGATATTTTAGCAACCAAACCAAAAACCGAACGATCCACACCACAACATGAGGACATGAAATCGATCGATATTGCAAAAGCCTTTTGTAAGAGGCGGCCTTTGGAACGGAGAGAGAAGAGGACTCGGCCCACCTCAAGAGTTCTTCCCCTTGTTTATTTCGGCAAGGGTATTTATTCTCCTGCTTATTTCAGCGCTCGGAGCTTTCACACAAAGGTTAGAGAGATCATCCCTGCCTCTCCCCCTGCCGCGTTGAAAATGTCAGGAAGAGGCCGCGACGGCTCAACTTCCCTCGGCCCTTTTGTGATGGTGCTCTTTAGCGCGTCCGACTCGCGTCTGGCGGCTCCATTCTTTCAGATTCTCCCTGCTGGTTTGCCAAGGCGAACAAAAGCTCAACCACTCTGCACGGGCGCTCGGGGAAAAAACCTCTGGGGGTGAACTTTCGGTGAAAACCTGAACGCTTCAACTATAATGGGTCTTCGGGGAAGCTGACCGCCTTGCCTCCCCCCCCCTCAAATTAAACACCTCTGCGGAGCTTAATAGCCCAAGAAAAGATCTCAACGAAGTTTGCAAGCGACGACGAAGTGAAAGCAGAGCTGAGTCCCAACGACAGGGTGGACCAGAAGCGGCAGATATTCGCAGTTTGAGAGAAACAGGAACTTGATCCGGTCCAGATGTGGCTTTTAGGCAAATGGGGGGAATTTTTTCAAGCAGGGAGGGTGATTTGGGAGACAGGGAGTACCTCCTCACCCCCTCCACGTGTGTTACGGGCAACAATCGCTCAGAGTCTTCTCCTGCCATGTCTTTTTTCCCCACTTCTGAGGGTAGCCTAAGGCTGGGATGGATTTTGGTGGTCACGCACCCCGATACACGGAGTCCTCGATTTACGGCCACAATCGAGCCCAATTTTTCCGTTGCTAAGAGAGACAGTTGTTCAGTCAGTTTTGCTGCATTTGACCCCCTTTCCTGCCCCAGTGGTTAAGTCAGGGGTAGGCAACCTTGGCTCTTGTATGACTCGTGGACTTCAACTCCCAGAATTCCTGAGCCAGCGGTTGTTAAGTGAATCTGGTGTCCCCAACTGACTTTGCTTCTCAGAAGGTCGCAAAAAAGGGGGTCACGGGACCCCGGGGACGTTGCGACCGTCGTAAATACGAGCCGGTTGCCAAGCGTCTGAATTTGGATCGCGTGAACCATGGGGATGCTGCAAACGGTCGTAAGTGTGAAAAACGGTCACAAGTCACTTTTTTCAGTGCCCTTGCCACTTCAGACGGTCACTAAATGAATGGTTGTAAGCTGAGGACTATCTATACTAAGTTGTAAGCTGAGGACTATCTATACTATCTATACTAAGTTGGGCTCTACTTATTATTATAATTATTATTATTTTTGAGATGAACCAAGTCAACGAAACTAGCAACCAGGAATCTGGTCAAAGGACCAAAAAGACACAAAAACTTTCTTATGAGCTCTCCAAGGTGCTGAAATTCAGTTTGAGGTTACTTTCCTATATATCTGGGGTCTTCAAACTTGGCCCTTGTATGACTTGCGGACTTCAACTCCCAGAATTCCTCAGCCAGCCCTGGCTGGCTGAGGAATTCTGGGAGTTGAAGTCCGCAAGTCATACAAGGGCCAAGTTTGAAGACCCCGGATATATATTGTTGGTAGTCCTTGACTTACAATCATTTGTTTAGTGACCATTCAAAGTTACGATGGTGCTGAAAATTGTGATTACCACTGGTCCTCGCAATTACGGCCGTTGCAGCCTTATCACAGTTTATGCCATCAAAATTTGGGGTGCTTGGCAACCGGCATCTATTTATGAAGGTTGTAGCATCCTGGGATCGCGTGATCACAATTTGCGACCTTCCCAGCTGGCTTCTGACTAGCAAAGTCAACGGGGGGAAGCCGGATTCATTTAATGACCCTGTGATTCGCTTAACAACCTTGGCGAGAAAAGGTCATAAAATGGGGCATGACTCATTCAAAGAGAAGACAACCGTTTCTGCTTTTGGAAACCTTTTTTTTTTTCGTAAATCAAGTGAAGTTTTAAGGGACCCCTTGAAATTATTAATAAAAAAAAATAATATTAAAATGACATCGTTAATCATGTCTGGAGTGGCAGGATTCTGCAAAATGTTCGTGCATCCTCCTGATTTATTTGTCTCTGAGTTATCTTTGCAGCAGGAGGGGAAGTGAGCTTATAATAGTTTTATTTTATTTCTCTCCAAGTTCAAAACACCCACCCACACGCAAGCAGCTCTATGGATACCCAGAAGAAGAAAGAAAAAAAAAACCAATCCAAACCAAATAAACCAGTTATAAAAACTTAAAACTTAATAACATCGTCTGCCAAGGTAGCCATCGATCTCTTATAATCAAGGCACAGGAGGAACGCTTGACAATATTTCTTATACACGTCGCGCGCGCACGTCTGCGACAAACCCCAAATAAACCAGGGGCTGATTTTCCTGGGAAATGAGGTAAAATAGATGTAATTTATCTATGACAATGCTCAAAGCCTGGGGAACAAACGGGGCGAACTAGAAGCAATAGTACACGAGGGAGGGCTTGACACAACAGAAACCTGGCGGGACGAAACCCACGGATAGAATGGACTGATGGATGGATGCAAATGGTTCAAAGGAAACAGGTCTACAAAAAGAGGAGGGGGGGTTGCACAGATGTGTAAGAGAACACGACATATCTGCAGAAATGCACGGGATCAAAGATTAAAATCTCTCCAGAAGGTCTATGGGTCAATAGAAAAGAGAAGGAAAAAAAAGTGACATTGTCATAGGTGTACATTACAGGCCACCCAACCAATCAGAAGAAATAGATGACCTCTTTGTCTCTGAATGCTCAAACATAGTTGGGTGATTCCATATTACTTTCTAGACAAGGATAGATGCTTAGCAGAAGGTGTGTCTCTGTACTTTCCAGTCTTCTATTATAAATTCCAGAGAGCCAGTTTGGCCTAGCAGGCAAGGCACCAGGCTGGAGACTGGGAGATGGTGAGTTCTAGTCCCACCTTAGGCACAAAAGCCAGCTGAGTGACTTTGGGCCAATCGCCAGGAGACGGTGAGTTCTAGTCCCAGCTTAGCTCTGAAAGTTGACTGGATAACTTTGGGCCAGTCATCAGGAGATGGGGACTATCAGTAGGAGACGGGGAGTTCTAGTCCTGCCTTAGGGATGAAAGCCAGCTGGGTGACTCTGGGCCAATCCCCAGGCGATTGGGAGTTCTAGTCCCTCCTTAGGTACGAAAGCTGATTGGATGACTTTGGACCAACAGCCAGGAGTCGTGCTCAGGATAAAGGTGGGCAGGACTAAACCAAGAAATGGGTGTGATGAGGACAAAATAGCATGTATGTTGAAGAAAGTCATTTACTTCAATTATTGACTTCACTTCAATTTACAGTCCCGTTCAAAGCAATTTGTATCATCTATTCATTTAATATACAGGTATAGTCCTCAGTTTACGGCCCCAATTGAGCCCAACATTTGTGTGGCCAAGCTAGTTGCTGATTGGATGACTTTGGACAGTTGCTAAGTGAGTTTTGTTCCCACGTGACCTTGGGACACTGCGACTCGTCATAAATGTGAGTCAGTTGTCGAGCTCCTGAATTTTGATCACGTGACCACAGGGAGGCTGCAACGGTCACTAAGGGTAGGAAAATGAGCAAAAGTCACTTTTTCCCCCAGCGCTGTTGTAACTCTGAACGGTCGCTAAACAAATGGCCGTAAGGGTTATGGATTTTTTTTAAAAAAAGGTCCAAGCAGGGGAAAAAAGTTTTTCACCGCCCAAAGAAAAGCGGTTTCGTCAGCTGTAACAAGTTGGAGGCATTATTGATGAAGGGATTATCACCGTGGCCTCTGTTCTTCGGCTGCTTTTCATTATAAAAACCCTTCTCTCCGTGCATTTTGAGAAGGGAGAAGAAATTAGAAAAAGAAGAAGTGTCTAATCCTTTAATTCTCACCCTGTCTCCAGAGTAACAGACTAACTAGTGTGCTATTCTGCTTTTAATGCTAGTTAAGGACCGGGCGGTTTCATACCTCCCCAAAGCTTTCCCTTTTGATCTGAGAGAAATTTCCCAAGGTCAAAACTTTTTTTGCATGTCAGGTTCAGCTCCCAAAATAAGAATCCTGGGAATTTCAGTTCAGCGGGATCACCTCGTTAGCTTAGCCAAATCCAATCCCATTTCTGTAAGCAAGGCCTGCCTCTTAGAAGTCTAGAACCTTACCTTCTGGAAGACCTGATAGCTGGACTTCGACCATATATCAAGCTAGGGGAGAGAAAAAAAAGAATCTGTATTAGCATATTTCTAACAACTCAAGATCCATTCAAGCTTTGGTAGGCTTATTTTACATACAGAGTGCAGAGAAGAGCAACAAAGATGATCAGAGGACTGGAGGCTAAAACATATAAGGAATGGTTGCTGGAATTGGGTATGTCTAGTCTAATGAAGAGAAGGACCAGGGGGGACAGGATAGCAGCATTCCAATCTCTCAGGGGCTGCCCCAAAGAAGAGGGAGTCAAGCTATTCTCCAAAGCGCCTGAAGGCAGGACGAGAAGCAACGGATGGAAACTAATCAAGGAGAGAAGCAACCTAGAACTAAGGAGAAACTTCCTGACAGTGAGAACAATTAACCAGGGGAACCACCTGCCTCCAGAAGCGGTGAATGCTCCAATGCTGGAAGTTTTTAAGAAGAGACTGGACAGCCATTTGTCCGAAATGGTGTAGGGTTTCCTGCCTGAGCAGGGGGTTGGACTCGATGACCTCCAAGGTCCCTTCCAACTTTTTTTTTAATTATTATTATGGATCATCGCACCTAATTTCAGTGCATCTTCATCATTGTCCTTCAGATATTCTTCCAAAGCCATTTTTTCTTCTTCAACCATCTGATGTACTTGCAGCATTCCACGCCCACCTATTTGCCTTGGTAGATAAAGTCTGTCAATGTCACTTCGTGGATGAAGGGCATGATTCATTGTCATTATTTTTCTGGTCTTCATTATTATTATTATTATTATTATTATTATTATTATTATTATTATTATTATTATTATTATTATTATTATTATTATTATTATTATTTATTATTATTATTATTATTACATCCCTGTTATTCCTGATATGCCCACAGGGTACAAAAGGAAACTAACATTTTCAATTTTTTAGGAAGGGTTGGGCTGAGGAAGACTGAAGAGTTGGTTAAGCGTGCTCAGATGTTCAGGATGAGTTGCACGGTTGTACAGTTTGAATCTCTTTCCTTGGTCCTCTAAAATTGACCTGTGCAGAACGCGGTTAATGGATAACTTACTCTTTCCGTTAAAAAAACAACAACAACGCAATCCATATTTTCTTTCGACAGGAAGACTTCAAAGACAGATCCTTCCCCATTAAGAGCCAGAGACAGGTTGTCACTGGAGCTACTGCCTGTTCCAAACAACCATCATGCATTTTTAGGTACAACCCAACTTTCAAGTCCCTTGGACTGCAATCGATCGATCAACCCTGGCTGCCGTTTGGAAGGACAGGTTCCGAAGTGGAAGCTTAAATACTCTGGCCACCAAATGAGAAAAGAGATTTCTTTGGAGAAGACTGGATACTGGGAAACCTTGAAGGTGAAAAGAGGATGGGGACCACAGAGAAGGACACCCCCAACACATCTCCTATCTATCTACTAACTTCTCTTGAGCTTGCATCCAAGACCAGTTAATTTGATGATTCTTTCAAACAAAACAAAACAATGGGAACTCAACATAAACCTTAACTTTTAAACAACCAGTTGAGGTCTTATCAGTATACCCAAGGCTGGAAGATGAGGATCAACCTAGAACTAAGGAGAAATCTCCTGACAGTGAGAACAATTAACCAGTGGAACCGCTTCCCTCCAGAAGTTCTGGTTGCGCCATCCCTGGAGGCTTTTCAAGATGAGATTGGACAACCATCTGTCAGAAATCATATAGGATTTCCTGCCTGAGCAGGAAGTTGGACTAGAAGACCTCCCAGGTCCCTTCCAACTCTTGTTATTCCGTCGCCTTCTTTGTAGCAGGAGCTAAAGGACCAGCTCAACATTCCTTGGCCTTCAGCCCTTCCAAAGTTTCTCCTGGAGTGACATATTCCTGGGTCCAGGATGAACTCACTCAGGCGGGGCCGCTGTGATGTTTCGCAGTTGCAAGATTGCTTCAACTCAGTTGGAACAGATTGTGCTGATCCATATGAATATTTAACAGCCCCAGAACGGTGCTTATAACAAGGGCATCTTTCAATGCTTTGATGCATCCTTGTGTCCACAACATAAGTAATTCAGTGACAAGTGACACAGAAAACATTTAGCTGAATTAAGGCAGAATTCTGCCCTGCGGGAAGTAAATAAAAATCCCCCTCCCCTCTGCTAAATATTACATTTAGATCCGGAGATGGGAGGTGAGGAGGGATATTACGGCCCAAAACTCAGGGAACAAAGTTATACATTCTCCAAGTTGGATATTTTCAGATTATAACGTCAAGGCCAGAAACCTTTATCTTGATAAATGGGATTACGGAGAGGGCAGCATTAGACAATTAAATTAGACATGGCTAAGTAATTGTGTGCAGTTTAATCGCTTATCTTTCGCTTTCGAGTGGGGAGTAAATCAAGAATAGCTTTCGTTCATCCCTCCCCCAAATATTGGATAATATGGATTTCTGCGTCATAATTTGGAGTCCCGCTGGGCGTTTATGCCCAATAAAACTATTTGCGTATCGTAAGATGTAACCAAGAATGAAATATAGGAGAGCCCACTTGTGATTGATAAGGTGGGAAGTCAAATCTTATTTAGGAAATTCCCAGGTACGTTCTTACCTGCCCGTCACTCGATCGAAACTTTTCCAGGTAGTCCTCAACTTTCAAGCCCAAAGGAGGCCAAACTTTCCGTCGCTAAGTGAGACCCCTGTTAAGTGAATTCTGTCCCATTTTGCAACTTTTCTTGCCAGCGAATCACTGCAGTCGTTAAGCGAGGAAGACGGTTGTTAAATGAATATGATGTTCCCAGATTCTGGTTTGCTCGCCAGATCACGTGACCCCGGGACACTTACGACAGTCATAAATACGAGCCAGTGGCCAAGGGTCTGAATTCTGATCACAGGACCACAGGGAGGCTGCAACGGTCGTGAGTGCGAAAAACGCTCATCGGTCACTTTTTTTCCAGTGCCCTTGTTACTTCGAACGGCCACTAAACGAACTGTTTTGAGTCGAGGACTACCTGTACCTATTTAAGCTTACAATTCCATTTACACAGTCAAAAAAATGGCACCCGTTATGCAACCCTCTCGCTCCCAAGTCAAGGCGTGTGGCCTAATTCTTTTCACATTCCAAATATCTGAGAAGAGCGTGGTGCTTTCCATTCCTGTCCAGAAGTACGGCTCAATTAATATTTTAGTTATTGCTATTATTTATTCATCGAGCGCTCCCAAACGTGCCTGGCCCTTGACAGGCATACAAGAACAGAGGTCACGGGGCAAGGAGCCCTTGCGACCGACATAGGGGGGAGACGACGGAGAGATGGGAGCGGAGGCGGAGAAAACTGCCCCGACAGACTAAGGGTGGCTCCCCACGGTCTTGTCAAGCCTACGAGGTGGATCAGATTAGGAAAGGGACTCCATCCGGAGACTAGAATTCTACTTTTCTCCCGAGAGTTATAGCAAGAGAATCTTGCAAGTCTACTTGTGTTTTTATGTTCCCTCCGTCGAACAGGGCATCGAATCGTAGGGGTGGAAGGGACCCTTGGGGGTCTTCTAGTCCAACCTGCTCAAGGGATGACGGTTCTCAAGACAAATCGTTGTCCAATCTTTTCTTGAAAATGTAGTCATAGATGATAGATAGATAGATAGATAGATAGATAGATAGATAGATAGATAGATAGATAGATAGATAGATAGATAGATAATGGATGGATGGATGGATGGATGGATGGATAGATAGATAATGGATGGATGGATGGATGGATAGATAGATAGATAGATAGATAGATAGATAGATAGATAGATAGATAGATAGATAGAAAGATAGATATTGGATGGATGGATAGATAGATAATGGATGGATGGATGGATGTACGGACGGACGGACGGACGGACGGACAGACAGACAGACAGGAAGAGGATGGATGGATGGATGGATGGATGGATGGATGGATGGATGGATAGACAGACAGTCAGACAGACAGAGTATGGATGGATGGATAGATAGATAATGGATGGATGAATAGACAGACAGACAGATAGACAGACAGATAATGGATGGATGGATAGGTAGAGGATGGATGGACAGACAGACAGACGTTGGCAATGAGCCAATCAGATCACAGTAGGATTCAGTTCTTGATGTCACGTATTGAAGCTGAGAGGAGGACATTTGTCAGTGTGTTATGTGATCGCTATCAAGTTTGTTGGGTTTTTTTGGTGTTCTTTCATTGAGTGAGCTTGTAAAACGTAATAAAATTAAAGTAACGGTGCAAAGAGTGGACCGGTCGCCCAGAAAGCGATGGAAAATAGTATTATCAAGCGAACGAGGCTACAGTTATAAAGAGATTAGAAGGAAAAAAATGGGTGGAAACTTAACCAAAGGTGGCATTTCTACTGTACACTTTCCCCCGAAAGGTTTCCACAATTTTGGCCACTACTGTAACTCAGAAGAGGACCCTGATGGATTCCTGCCATCCTACCAACCTTCGTTGACCATCTTCTGAGCGGAGGTGAAGTTCACCACCCAACCCTGTTCCAGCTACACTAGCCGATCCTGGCTAGAGGACCTTAGAATGGATCAATCTCCTTCTTTCCCCCCTCCCCCCTTTGGGCTCTTTAATTTTGAAAGGAATTGAACTGTATATACAACAAGAAACCTTCTATCGTCCAAAGAGGTGCTCAACATCCAGACGGACAAGGCCCCGGCATAATTCAATCTGGTCAGCTTTTAACGCTCCCCAAAGGTTTATTTTATTTTATTTTATTTTATTTTATTTTAAAGAAGGCAAAGCATATGCAGGGCTTGTAAAGTCTCCATCCTAACTGCACACACACACACACACACCGGCCTCCGGTCGAAATGAAGTGGGCGAGCTACACAATGCAGGCTTGCGGGTCTATTATTCTTCAACTTTTCACTTTCAATCAAGGCACACATTTGTAACTTTGGGAGGGGGGGGAAAGCTGCTGAAAAACACAATTTTCAAGGCGTCTTTCCTGCATGCGAATTAAACCGGGCCTCCCTCTCCCTCTCTCTTTTATTTCTCTCTCTCTCACACACACACTCTCTTGCTCTCATCTCTCTCGTCTTTTCCCTCTTTCTCTCCCTCCTTCTCTCTCTCATCTCTTTCTCTCTCTCTCCTCTTTCTCTCCCTCTTTCTCTCTCTCTCTTTCCTCTCCCTCTCTCTTTTTCTCTCTCTCTTGCTCTCATCTCTCTCCCATCTTTTCCCTCCTTCTCTCCTTCATTTTCTCTCATCTCTTTCTCTCCCTTTTTCTTTCTTCCTCTTTCTTTCTCTCCCTCTTTCTCTCTCTTTCTCTCTCACACTCTCTTGCTCTCATCTCTCTCCCGTCTTTTCCCTCCTCTCCTTCATTCTCTCTCATCTCTCTTTCTTTTTCTTTCTTCTTCTCTTTCTTTCTCTCCCTCTTTCTCTCTCACTCTCTTGCTCTCATCTCTCTCCGTCTTTTCCCTCCTTCTCTCCTTCATTCTCTCTCATCTCTTTCTTCTTTCTTCCTCTCTTTCTTTCTCTCCCTCTCTCACACTCTCTTGCTCTCATCTCTCTCCGTCTTTTCCCTCCTTCTCTCCTTCATTCTCTCATCTCTCTCTCCTTTTTCTTTCTTCCTCTTTCTTTCTCTCCCTTTCTCTCTTTCTCTCTCTCACTCTCTTGCTCTCATCTCTCCGTCTTTTTCCTCTCTCCTTCATTCTCTTTCTCTCCCTCTTTCTCTTTTTTCCTTTCTTCCTTTCTTTCTCTCTTTTTCTCTCTCTCTCTCTCTTGCTCTCATCTTTCTATCTTTTCCTTCTCTCCTTCATTCTCTCTCATCTCTTTCTCTCCCTCTTTTTCTTTCTTCCTCTCTTTCTTTCTCTCCCTTTCTCTTTTCCTCTCCCTCTTTCTCTTTCCCTTTTTCTTTTTTTTCTCGCGCTCTCTTCCTCTCACTCTTCCTCCCTTTCCCTCCTCCTCCTCCTCCTCTCTCTCTTTCCTCTCGTTCTTCCTCCCCGCGCCCCCCCACCCTCCCCGACACCCCTCCCTGGCGCAAGACACCAGTGGCCGCTCTCTGAAGGTCGCCTGAATGATTTCAAAGGCGATCACAAATCAAAATGTTCGCTGCATCTAATATCAAACGGAGCTGGTGCCAACACTTATTAGAGGAATCCGATTCGCGCCCCCCCCTCTCCTCCCTCCCCGCCACCCTTCCCTTCACCCAAACACACATACAGCTCGGCTTTGAAGTGGGAAGAATACAGGGATCAGAAATTGCTTGGGAGACAGCTCTGCCTACCTTTGAAGCTCCGGCTTTGATACAGCCAGGCCTTCTACCGACTCGACTCAACGCTGGAAGGCACAAAGCAGCCTTTGCTTACTGATACTCGGTAATTAACGAAGGCAGAGCATTAACATCACCCAGGTGGGGTAATGTTCCAGGAGACCTACCTGGTGCAGACCATGGAGGTGTCTTGGGCCAGGTGTTAAGAGGCCCTACCTCCGCCCAGAGTCCCCTTGTGGCGAGGTGGGCGCAAACAAATTTAATAAATAAAAGGAATAAGATAAATCTCGAACTTGCCCAGTCGGGGTGAGTCTCTCTCTCTCTCTCCCCCAAGAGGTTTAGGACCGGGGGAGTGTAGAAGGGCCCAGGAGAAAGACACGGGTGGGGTCGGGATAGAAGCCAACTAGGTTCCTTTCAACCTTGTTGACGTTTGGCACGCTGGGCAGAGGCCAATGAAGGAAGCCCACGAGAGGCCTGCTGGAGAAAGTTTGGAATTGATAGAGGAGAATATCTGAAGCTCAGGGTTGAACTGTGGGGTTCTTGGTGCCCTCTGAGCTTCAGGGGGGCATTCTGAGCAATCGGGGTTCTTTTCTGGCAGATGTTTCATGATCCAACTAGGTAGCAACATCAGTGCTGGAAGGGAGTGGGGTTTGCATGGCGGTGGTGGTGGTGGCGGTGGAGGAGGAGGAGGAGGAGGACAACAACTATGGGGTCCTTAGTGCTCTTTGCATTTGGTTGTTTCCTGGCAGACATTTCATTACCCAACTAGGTTACATCATCAGTGCTTGAAAGGAGTGGAATTGTGGAGAGGAGGAGGAGGAGGAGGAGGAGGAGGAGGAGGACGACGACGACGACGACTGTGGGGTCCTTGTTGCTATCTGAGCTTGGTGGGTCTTTTGCAGACGTTTCATTACCAAACTAGGTAACAGCAACAGTGTGCTGCTGCTGCTGCTACCTAGTTTGGTAATGAAACCTCTGTAAAACCACCAAGCTCAGAGAGCGCTAAGGACCCCACAGTCCTCCTCCCTCTCTCTGTCCTCCACTACGCAGGCCCCACTCGCTTGTAGCACTGATGACGTTGTCCAGTTGGGTCATAAAACATCGGCAAGGAAACCAAGTCCAGCGCTACTGTATATGAACCGGGAGCAAGTCACACCGATTAGCACTGATGAGGTTGCCTAGCTGGGTCCTGAAACGTCTGCAAGAAAAAATAAATAAACAAATCAAAATAACCCAGCTCAGAGCTGCCACATATACACAGGGAGCAAGTCACACTCACTAGCGCTCGTACTAAGTCACTTTTTTTTTTTCTTTTCCCCCCCATTTGAGACGCAAAAGGGATGCTTACCTTGCCGTCTTCCGTGTAGACATTTTCATGGAAACCTTTGACGATGGTCCGGTCGATGAACAGGCTTCTCATCACCACGATCACTTTTAACACCTTTCCCAAAGTTACCTTCGGAACCAAAAAGTAAAAAAAAGAAAAAAAAAGAGGGAAAGCGTGACCGTACAAATACCGAGAAGGCAGCAGGTTATCCAAATACAGGTAAGTCCTTGACTTTACGACAATTATTTGGGACCAGCTATTTCCCGTTGCTAAGCGAGGCAGCTGCTAAGGGAACCGCGCCCGATTTTTTTTTTTGCAACGAATGGTTGTTGTTTTTTTGTTGTTTTTAATTTTTATTATTTAAACCAACAAAACAAAACAAAACATAACACACATATATACACAGTATATATTTTAACAGCAATTTCGTAACAGTAATCTTCTATTATTTACATTTTCCCCCCCCTTATTCTTCTTTAGAGTATTTGTCCTTGTTGCCCCGTTATTTCTTATTACAACGAATGGTTGTTAAGTGGAAAACTACCTACAAACGTGAAGGGTTTAACTTCTGCCTAGGTGTGATCTGAACTCAGTGCCACAGTTTTAAGGAGGAAGAATAGAATAGAGCTGGAAGGGACCTTGGAGGTCTTCTAGTCCAGCCCCCTGCTCAAGTAGGAGGACCTATATACCATCTCAGACAAGTGACTGTCTAGCCTCTTCTTAAAAATCTCCAGTGATGGAGCGCCCACGATTTCTGGAGGCAAGCTGTTTGTTAAGTCGAGGACTCCGTGTATAGGGAGACAACCTCACCTCTAGCAAGGTGTATAAGGTGTGTGTGTGTGTGTCTCAGGTCCATTTCATCCTCACTTTGAAAAGGGCGTACTTGATTAAAAATGGCTTTCTGAATGCTGGATTTCACGCCAGTGAGAACTTCCGTCCCGTACACGAAGATCTGCCAAACAATTAGGCAACGGGGTGCTCACTTAAGCTTGTAAACACTTGCTTAAATTCCTCACAACAGGTGCAGCAACATGAAAAGCTCCCAATTTCACACCAAGGTTGTGTTGACCCTGGAAAAAACCGACAGCTGTTGTGGCGACTGAGGAAGCAAAGAGGGGGGGGGATTTTGGAAATCAGAGACCATTGCACGAGATCTTAATAGCGACGGAGAGAAAGGAGAAGAGATGATGCAGAGAACGAGGAGACGATGGAGAGAAAGGAGAAGGAGGCGATGGAGAGAAAGAGGAGACGATGGAGAGAAAGGAGAAGGAGATGATGGAGAGAAAGAAGGAAGCGATGGAGAGAAAGAGGAGACGATGGAGAGAAAGGAGAAGGAGGCAATGGAGAAAAAGGAGAAGTTGGTGATGGAAAGAAAGGAGAGGGAGACAATGGAGAGAAAGGAGAAGGAGATGATGGAGAGAAAGTAGAAGGGGCGATGGAGAGAAAGGAGAAGGAAGCGATGGAGAGAAAGGGGAGACGATGGAGAGAAAGGAGAAGTTGGTGATGGAGAGAAAGGAGAAGGAGGCAATGGAGAGAAAGAGGAGACAATGGAGAGAAAGGAGAAGGAAGCGATGGAGAGAAAGGAGAAAGAGGCGATGGAGAGAAAGGAGAAGGAGACGATGGAGAGAAAGGAAGCAGGAGAGGATGGAGAGAAAGGAGAAGGAGACGATGGAGAGAAAGGAAGCAGGAGACGATGGAGAGAAAGGAGAAGGAGACGATGGAGAGAAAGGAAGCAGGAGAGGATGGAGAGAAAGGAGAAGGAGACGATGGAGAGAAAGGAAGCAGGAGAGGATGGAGAGAAAGGAGAAGGAGACGATGGAGAGAAAGGAAGCAGGAGAGGATGGAGAGAAAGGAGAAGGAGACGATGGAGAGAAAGGAGAAGGAGAGGATGGAGAGAAAGGAGGAGAAGGTGATGGAGGCTCTCCATATCTCCCTCCTCCTCCTCCTTCATCCATCCCAAAGCAAAGGCAATTATTAGCAGAAGAGCAAGATTTCACCAACGGATTAGCACGGTCTGAAACTTTCACCTGCAGGAAAGCACATCCCGATGTTAAAACAGAGACGTTAAAAAGGGAAGGGCTCACATAAAGTGCAACTGACAAGTGCCATTTTTTATTTTTTTAAAAAAAGATGTTTTAGCATCTCTCTTGCAAAGGTGAGGAACGCCGCTTTTAAGCAGAGGCAAAGGATGGCAGCCAGCTCTCCACCTTTCGCCTCTAACAAAGCGCTCCATCAAAGCACCCGGGTCCTATCGTGATAAAAATATATATATATCAATCTGCCTCCGTTTTCTCCTTGTTTTCCGGCTTGTCACGTTGATCATCTACATTCGGGTTCAAAGACTCGAGTTTCGGGAAATCGGGGGGAGGCCCCCTGCTTCTGAATCCCACCGCTGGCCCACGGAGCGTGGGCTGAAAACCTCTGGCGAATGGCAGCGCCTGATCATATTAAAAAGGAGATTTTTTCGCTTGCAGTCTGGTTAGGGAGCCAAAATACAGACTTACGACCGTCCGTTTAGTGGTTGTTCAAAGGTCTCACGCCTTTATTATTATTATTATTATTATTATTATTATTATTATTATTATTATTATTATTATTATTATTATTATTATTATTATTATTATGTTTTATAAATAACTCAAGGTGGAGAACTTATATCCAACATCTCAGGGGCTGCCCCAAAGAAGAAGGAGTCAAGCTATCCTCCAAAGCACCAGAAGAAGGCAGGACAAGAAGCAACGGATGGAAACTAACCAAGGAGAGAAGCAACCTTGAACTAAGGAGAAACTTCCTGACAGTGAGAACAATTAACCGGTGGAACAACCTGCCTCCAGAAGCGGTGAATGCTCCAACACTGGAGGTTTTTAAGAAGAGACTGGACAGCCATTTGTCTGAAATGGTATAGGGCAGTGGTGGCGAACCTATGGCACGGGTGCCAGAGGCGGCACTCAGAGCCCTCTCTGTGGGCACGCGCGCCGTCGCCCCAGTCCTAGGCCTTCAGCTGGGTTTTATAAAACCTTTTCGTTTTAGGCCTCCGCCGCCATGTGCAAAAAAAAAAAAGGTTCAATCAATCAGTCAATTCCAACTTCTTGCGGGAAAAAAAAGATCTTGCAATGTTGGAATTGATTGAACTTTTTAGTTCCACCCAGTCTTCCGTTACCACCGCAGCCACGCCCACCCAATGGGCCACACCCACCTAATGGCCACACCCACCCGGCACCCAACGATGCATTTTGGGTTGCAGTTTGGGCACTCGGTCTCTAAAAGGTTCGCCATCACTGGTATAGGGTTTCCTGCCTGAGCAGGGGGTTGGACTAGATGATCTCCAAGGTCCCTTCCAACTTTATTATTATTATTATTATTATTATTATTATTATTATTATTATTATTATTATTATTATTATTATTATTATTATTATTATTATTACCACCTCCAGATGACATTGCAACTATCATAAATACGAGCCGGTTGCCAAGCATCCAAAATTTTGACCGCGTGACCGCGGGGATGCTGCAAACGGACGTAAGTGTGAAAAACGGTCATAAGTCCCTTTTTTCCAGTGCCGTTGAATTTGAGGAATCCCTGTATTCTATTTACTGGGCATTGCTTAAACTACATTTAAAAAACTCCCCCCCCCCGTTAAATTTGAGTGTTTTTCTATCAATACCCCGATAGACACAATACTCGGCTTTTTTAACGTGTCGCCTGTAGGATCTGTTCAAAATTGACCTTGATGTAGAAAATTTTAATTCCGATCGATACACCTGCAAGCTCGCTCTAAAAATTCAATTAATACGAATGGGGAGGGGGGGCAAACGCCCCCACGTTTTTCTTGAGCCGAAAACGGCAGGGGCGGCACGTTAAGCCAGCATGCAACTATTTCTATTTTGCTACAGTCCTGGCTTGTTTTTAAATACCATCAGGCTAATGTGTTTGCTGTCAAGAGCTAAGGCTTCTGGCTGATTTTAGAGGACAAAAGGCGGTCGGATCGGCATTATCCTTAAATACTTACTGAGCAAAAACACAAAAACAAAAGCAAAAATTGGCTTGGTGGAAATTCCCCAAAGGACCTGGAATTTGTTAAAAAAGAAAGAAAAAAAACCAGCCTTTCTAAGCAAAGTTGCACTGTCATTGGACTTAATGAGATCCGAATTACCTGGTGTGAATACTGATAAGCAGAAGGAAAAGAAAAGAGGGAAGCAAGACAGATTAAAAAAAACAAAACAAAAGGCATTTTTTTTTTAGTCTTATACCCCAACCTTAACATTTTAAAAGTCAGGATCTTGTATTTAGACCCGAGCCTTGCACAAAAATGGAAAGAAATGGATGATTTTTGCATCCGGCTAATTGTACAGAGGATTGAAGACTCTGAAAAATTTAAATTTTAAATTTTCAAAGAGTAAAAATCAAGCCTTCAAACTGGACATCCTCACTGTCTGAAGATTTCTCCAGAACTTGACGTACGAAGTTCTAAAGTTGCAGCATACAGAAAGTTGTAGCTTTCAAAGTAACGAAAGGTCATTTTTTTTTCAGAGCTGGGGAAGCTTGTTCCAAACCTAGTTATCGCCATTCTCGTGCCTGAGCAGGGGGCTGGACTAGATGACCTCCAAGGTCCCTTCCAACTTTACTATTATTATCTTCTCTTCCTTCCCATTGGTTAATTGACTGATTAGATACCATCACGTCAACGTCAACTCTTAGCGATCACACGGATAGATTTCTCCAGAAGATTCTGTCTCCAATCTGGTCCTTCAGGTGGTCTTCCATCAGTTGACCCTATCGCCGTTGTAACTGAATCCCTCTACTTTGCAGCTGGTCGTCCTCGCCTTCTCTCTCATCCCATTGATTAATTGACTGATTAGGTACTATCATGCCAGTGTCAACTCTTAGTGACCACATAGACAGATTTTTCTCCAGGAGGATCTGTCCCCAACTTGGTCTTTCAGGTCGTCCAATGGTGCTCCCATCGCCAATGTCCACCCAACGTGCTGGTGGTCATCCTCATCTTCTCTTTTGCTCCATTGATTAATTGACTACTTAGATATCATCAAGACAGCGTCAACTCTTAGTAACCACACAGGTAGATTTTCTCCAGGATGGTATGTCCCCAATCAGGTCTTCCAACGTTGACCCATCGCAACTGTAACTGAGTCCATCAACCTTTCTCCTAGTTGTCCTCTTCTTCTAATTCCTTGCAACTGTCCCAAGATTAGAATCTTCTCCAGAAAGTTAGACCTGTTGCATGCATTGTTTGATTATGTGTTATTAAGTCAGCATTAGCTCTCTGTTCCCAACTTGATCCTTCAAGTCTTCTAATGTTGCATTTATCACCACTGTCTTTGAGTTCATTCACCTTGTTTTGGCCATCCTCGTCTTCTCTTTCCTTCTTTCTCTCTTTATAACAATAACATTTAAAATATTTTATAGTATGAACAGGCGTCTCGATATTCGTTTCATCACCAGGACTCTCAAGGTCCTACAAAGTATTTACTTAACTGGAAGAGAGAAATAAGTAGCCAGAGTAGAATTCTTGAGCCCTTACGTTGCTCTCAGTTGATGGGAAAGGTAATTTAGCATGTCATTTAAATTCTATTTAGCAAACAAGTCTGGAAAACAAGCACGCCTTGTTAATTCCACGTGCTGAATAAGGATCGGTGGTTTTTTCCAATAGATGAGAGTTGTTGAATTAAAAAATATTTGACTAACGGGCAGGCAAATCAATGTAATGCAATTAGCCTGCCTTAAGTATTATATTCAAAGAAACCTGAAGCTTTACTCAGAAAGAATTTTTATTGTAACAGTTATAAATATTTTAACCAAACGAACATCAGAATCAGGACATTTTCCAGTAGCAGAAACCTGCAGAAGCCAATCACCAGGAGATGGTGAGTTCTAGTCCCTCCATAAAAGCCGGCTAATTGACTTTGGGCCAATCACCAGGAGACGGTGAGTTCTAGTCCCTCCATAAAAGCCGGCTAATTGACTTTGGGCCAATCACCAGGAGACGGTGAGTTCTAGTCCCTCCATAAAAGCCAACTGGTTGACTTTGGGCCAATCACCAGGAGACGGCGAGTTCTAGTCCCGCTTAGACATGAAAAACCAGCTAGGTGAACTTGGGCCTGTCCCCCTCTCTTAGTCCAACCAGGACACAAATAATTAAAATAAAATTTGCCAGCTTGCCTTCCTGCCCGGAGTATCTGCAGCCGATTGCCGACGGGAGAACTTTTTTTTTTTTTTTTTTTAATATCAAGAAATCACTCCTAGCTCTTGATTTATGTTGACTTTCGAGCAGGCAATTAAGGCAGATTAATGAAAGGTAAATTCCAGCCTCTCCATTTCCTCCCCCCCCACCACCAAAAAAAGAAAGAAAGAAAAAGAAAGAAATCCCTTGTAGAAGGGCCTAATTAGCATGCTTGCTTATTTAGCCGCTAATGGCTTAATTGCAGCCTATCGGTGCTATTTACAAATAGGCATCATTAGAAGAGAACGGGGGCTTGATAAAACAAAGCGTAAGGTTTTGATAGCCGCAGCTGAGGAAGGAGAGTGGGGGGGGGGGAGAAAGAGTGATTAGAAAAATAGCTAGGAAAAAAATAGGATGGTTTCACCCTGGCTGCTGATGGCACAAATAGGATTTTTCAGCCAATTAAGAGGGCATAGCAATCGAGGAAAAAGCTTGGCACTTCAGCTCCTTTCGCAAGGTAGGGGTAGCCAGGCTGAGTTGAAGCCCTCAAGGAGACTTGGGAGACTTCTAAACCCAAAAAACATCCAGTTGTGTCTCTCTCTGGCCAGTGTCGGTGTGACTTCGGAACGGTCACTAAACGAAATGGCTGTAACTTTGCACAACGAGTGGTGATTCAGCAATTTATCACGGAGGAAAAGGTTAAGAGGCAGCTGTAGAAAATTCAGTTTTAAACTCGTGGTGGGTTCCAGAGTTGGACCAAACTTTCTGAGACCTCATGTTAGAAGACTGAGCAATTTGCCGTCTGTCTGATGAATTTGGCACTAACGGTCCCCCTCACTCTGATCGTGAAGTTTATTGCCAATGTAGTTTAAGAAAGCTCTTCAAAAATGTACAGGTTGTCATTTTTAGCTCTTGTAAAAAGTTAAGTCCAGGTTCCTCCAGCTGAGGAAGGAGGGGGGGGGGAGAGAAAAAATCACATTGCAAATACTTCTATTTATGTAGCCCCAGAGCGAAGGAACATTAGGAGTCAGGTGCTTTGGGTTTAACTTAAGAATTTATACGCTACCCTCCGATAAACAGGATTTTTCAGGGTGGCTTATAAATAAAAGACAAAGCAAAATACATAATTAACCGACAATGAAATCCAAGGACGGGAGAGAAAGCAGAGCAAGGGCAGAAGGGACGCCCAAGCACAGTGTTGAGGGAGAGTTTAGAGGGGGGAAATGGTTCGGTTTGATCTCTGACCGTTTGCGATAGATCAACATTTCAAGGTGAATGTGGAGGTCACGTGGCTCGTAGAATGTTTGAACCCCGGGGTGGATGGCTTTGAGATTATAAATGACCAAAAACATCCATTCTTTTAAGCTGCCTAGAGTCACTTAAAGTGAAGAGGGTGGCCAGATGAAAGAAAGAAAGAAAGAAAGAAAGAAAGAAAGAAAGAAAGAAAGAAAGAAAGAAAGAAAGAAAGAAAGAAAGAAAGAAAGAAAGAAAGAAAGAGGAAGGAAGGAAGGAAGGAAGGAAGGAAGGAAGGAAGGAAGGGGGAAGAAGACAGAGAGAGAAAGAAAAAGAAAGAAGGAAGGAAGGAATGAGGGGGAGAGAAACAGAAAAAAGAAAGAAAGAAAGAGGAAGGGAGACAGAGAAAGAAAGAAAAAGAAAAAGAAAGAAAGAAAGAAAAAAAGAAAGAAAGAAAGAAAGAAAGA